>NC_141874.1:744589783-744769554 GCF_056163025.1 Triticum urartu
AGACATCAGTCTGGTCGTGGTGACGCAGGTCATGTTGATTCGCCGAACCCTGCCCTGCAAACGTCGCCCCCTCCGCCTGTGGGAGTTCAATCCGGAGGGACCACGAGCTCTCCAACATTTTATGGGCGCGACGCCTGCGGAGATGTACAAGTTGTTCTTCGGGCCACAAGCAGCGTGCCCGGACTCTACCGAGGACGCAGATCTGAGCTGCAAGCGTCCGGATACTCAAGTAAGTAGCCCTCTGCCCTGACACGCCATTCGTACATTTATCACAACATCGCCCTTGAAAGAGCTGTCCTTGAAACAGGAGTGGATAGCGAAGGCGAAGTTAATCAGGTGTCCGGCCCCCTCCCTGAGACGTCGCCGGATTCCGAGTTAACCAGGATGCTGGAGATCGCGCCTTCGGAAGAAAGCGAAGGGGGGGACAAGGAAGTTACTGCCTCCTCGAAGGAGGCTGTCCGGAAAGGAGGAATCGAAAATTCCTCTACTCAGGGGAAGAAGAGGACCGCCTCTGAAGACCCGGAGACCATGGTCTCAAAGCGGGGGAAGAAATCTTTGCCAGAGGGTCCTGTGCCGGGGGATACCTCGGCCGTACAATGCCCTCAAGGGGATCAGCCCTCCACCGAGCCGTAAGTAGAGAGGGAAGGTTTAAAATGAGAGAAATCCTTGTTTTATTTCTGAGGAAAATAACAGAAATTTTACCTTGTAGTTCGGATCTCAGCCCTTCTCAGCAGAGCTCATCTTCGGGGGATCTTCTTCCAGAGATGATGGAGAGCAGAACGCCTCCCCCTGCCGTACCGCCTTACGAGGCGGGCGACCCTGAGGTATCGTCGCGGAGGGTTTCTCCTAATCCAGCAGGGCCGGAAGGCAGTCATATGGCCCCCAAAGCCCTCCGTGTCCGGCCTATGAAAAAAGCAATCGAATGAGTCCGGCACTGCCTGGTGCACGGTTGGAGGAATTGAAGGATATGCTAGGGCGAGCGTCTATCTCAGAGGAGCACCGTACGTTGATGGGTACGGTAATTGAAAGGATTTCATCTGCAGAGAGCGGGTTGCACGAGGCTGTCAGGAATTTACTGACAGGTTTTGAGGTACGCGAAGTGATGTACCTTTTAACAGTTCCGCACATTTAAGATGCGTCCTGTGTAGATAGTAGCCCCTGAGACTCTGTGTGCTGTCGAAAGAGACGACACGCAGAGGATCATAATCCCAGGTATAATTTTCCACCTTCCTATGCAGGTGGCGAAGTGTCCGGTGGCCAGCCGGACTGATGAATTTGCCGAGCTAAAGCGGCAACTCGACGTGGCAGATGCCGACATCACGCTTGTCAACAAGCGGCTTGACGAGGAACAAGGTATGCAATTTCTCCGGAGACACCTGGTAAGAGGAGCTTGATGCCAGTATCTTACAATGTGTGTGCTTGATGCAGATGGGGCTGCCGCCGTGGAGAACCTTCGGGCGGAACTTGCCCGAGCCAAGGAGCAAGGCAGGAAAAGTGATGCGGCTGCCTTAAAGGCGGTTGAGGAGCTGAAAGCCGAACAGGCTGCTCACTGCCGAAGCAAGAAGGAAATGGCCGAGATGGCCGTGAAGCTAAAGAACGCTGCTGACCGCTGCAAGCTTCCTAAAAAAGAAGATCGAGTGGAGCGGACGGACCTGGAGAAGGCCACTACAGCGGCTAAGGATGCTCGTTCTACGATGAGGGCGATGAAGGAGGAGCTATGTCAAGCCGGAGATATCGCGGCTGGAAAGCCCTTTATGCTGTGGATGAAGTTCGGAGATCCTAAATATGCTCCGTTGGACCAGATTTGGAGTTCGGCGGACGCATATCTAGATTTAGCGGCGAGTGCCGCTGATGCGGCCGAACACTTCCGAGATCAGAAAGATCGCGAAGTGGAAAAGCTCTTCTGGTCGCAGTTCCACAATCCAGAGTGTCCGCTTCCGTTGACCGATTGTTTGGCCGAATGGGCCGAGCTGAATAGGTTATCTGGACTCACCATGAAGTATGTCGTGGATCATCTGTGGCCGGAAAGGCCAAAGCCAAACAACTATTTTAGCTTGGTGCAGTGCCGTATATCGACGCGATGAAGAGGTCAACATGCATAGAGGGTGCGCGGATGGCCCTTGCCCGTGTCAAGACATACTGGGCGGAGATGAAGGCCACCGCTGTTGCATCCCAAGATTCGGACGGAAGCCGAGTACCTTCCGAGCACTATTTTCAGGAAGTTCTGCAAGGCGCTCGTTTAATAGAGACGCAGTGCTCGAAGGATATTATGTTCGAATAACATGTATTATTGTAAAACAATATTTTGATGAAATGTAGAAGCTTTTTATACTTGTGCCTGCAAGAATTATAATACCTCTTGTGCGTCCGTTAATGTATATGTGTATACAATCTGAAAGATGGCAGTCGTCGGCTTCAGCCCCCATCCATATAATGCGGGGGTGTTCGCAGAAGGCGCATTTTCACACTTGACCCAACTTCTTGGTCCATGAAGGAGGTGTTCGCAGAAGGCGCATTTTCACTCACTTTCACTTTGCCATAGGAGTTTGACAGTGGGGCTACGACATAGCCCCTGGTGGCGCCGCGCTCGCCCGAGTTCGGGGCGCGTGTGTGCCTGGCCGGGAAACAGCCCTTCGTTAACGCGGAGGAATCCAAAGATTCCGATAAGTCAGCAAGTGGTTGACCAGTCTCTCGCTATATCATGACAGTCAATTTTCGGCTTTCTCTACTGAGGTGCTCGCCTGGCTGAACCGGGGCACAATCGCAGTAGTTCTCCTGGTGCCGCCTTAGCCGATAGAGCGGAACGTAAGGCAGCAAAACACAGGAGCCGGGCAAACCCAACATTTGACCAAAGACATGATTCGGAGCTGATGCATATAAGGCCAAACTCGCGACGCCGAACACTCACTAAGGTATTCGGTCTTTATGAAAACGGGCTGAGCAGTGCCCTTGATAATAAGCCCCTGGTGTCCAGGTACGTGCAAAATTCTGACGTGGCCACATGCCAAGACGCCAGCCTCCTCCTCGGTTATACTGAGAATCCGAGGGATGTGTATCAACAAGAGACAGTAAAAAAAGTTTACGCAGGGTCTTAATCTAAAAGGAATCCTTGGGATGGGTCCCTGCTGCACGTCTGCGCATATGTCTCCGTTGTGCCGTATCCTGGACGGGTGTAGCACGGTGTTCATCTGTAAAAGAGAGGAACTTAGTTGAAAAAAGTCATGCGAAATGTACGTTATAATAAATAAACAAAGTATAATTCGAAATGGATAAAATTGAGCCTTATTGTCGCTTGTTTTACATGCGCGGAGCCCCTTGTATAGGGGTATACAGCTATTAAACCTTTATCAATTGTGCGTTTACGCCGGACTCGTCTAGCCGCGTCCGTGGTCTTAACAACCTGTTAGGTGCTTTGGTTGATGAAGCCGTTTTAGTGTGTGGCTGTCAAGGCAGCCGCACATTCTTCCGCGCGCGAGGAACACTCAATATTTGCCTTTAGTGACATGATGCCTCGTGGACCGGGCATCTTAAGCGTGAGAGACGCATAATGCGGTATTGCGTTAAAGCGAGCGAAAGCTTCGCGTCCCAGTAGTGCTTGATAGCCGCTTTGAAACGAGGCGATGTGGAAGGTTAGCTTTTCGCCACGGAAGTTATCGGGGGAGCCGAACATAACTTCTAGTAGGAGGGAGCCCGTGCAATGGACTTCTGGGCCTGGCATTACTCCTTTAAAGGAAGTATTGCTATGGCTAATTTTTGTTGGGTCCATCCCCATTTTGCGGACTGTGCCCTGATATAGCAGGTTTAAATCACTGCCGCCGTCCATGAGGACTCGTGTGAAGTGGAATCCGTCAATGATCGGATCTAACACCAAGGCAGCCCAGCCTACGTTCCGGATACTTCCGGAGTAGTCCTGATGGTCGAAGGTGATTGGTTTTGACAACCAGTGGCGAGGCTCTTTTGTGATGGGCCGCATGGTGCATATCTCTGTGGGCGCCACTTCGTTTCTCCCTTTTGTCACGTGTAGTAAGTTTACTGTTCTGACTTCTTGTGGGAATTTCTTTTGTTCCCCGGTGCTTTGTTTGTGGGGTTCATCATCGTCTTCACTTGGTGTATCCAACCCCTTGTGTTCGGCATTGAGTTTTCCGGATTTCTTGAAGACCCAACATTCTCTGTGGGAATGATTTGCAGGCTTCCCGGGGGTGCTGTGGATTTGACATATCTTGTCCAGGATTTTGTTTAGATTAGACAGTTCGTCCCTATTATCTTTAAGGGGCAGCTTTTGCCGACCCTGCCGAGAGCTTTTGAATCCGGCGTTGACCGCCGTGCTCTTCGGGCTGTTTCCCTTATTCCAGCGCTGGTCTTTGCTGCATCGTGGCTTCCCGTTTCCATCCCTGACTTCGGATGTACTTGGGACGCTGGTGCTGCATCTTGCCAACCAGTTGTCCTCTCCCATGCAAAAGCGGGTCATGAGGCTTGTTAATGCGGCCATTGTTCTTGGCTTTTCTTGGCCGAGGTGTCTGGAGAGCCATTCGTCTCGAACACTGTGTTTGAAAGCTGCTAAGGCTTCGGTGTCCGGACAGTCGACTATCTGGTTCTTTTTAGTAAGAAATCTGTTCCAGAGCTTCCGGGCTGACTCTCCGGGTTGTTGAGTTATATGACTTAAATCATCTGCATCCGGTGGTCGGACATAGGTCCCTTGAAAATTTGCCTGAAAAGTGTCCTCGAGCTCTTCCCAACTTCCAATAGTGTTTTTGGGAAGGCCTTTAAGCCGCCGGGCTGGCCCTTTGAGCTTGAGGGGTAGGTATTTTATGGCGTGGAGGTCGTCTCCTCTGGCCATGTGGATATGGAGGATATAGTCCTCAATCCAGACTCCAGGGTCTGTCGTTCCGTCGTATGCCTCTATGTTTACGGGTTTGAATCCCGCTGGAAATTCATGGTCCAGCACCTCATCGGTGAAACATAGGGGGTGTGCGGCACCCCTGTATTTGGGTGTGCCGTGGTGTTCGGATATTTGTTGCGTTGCATTGCTTGCTAGAGCTTGCTTTCTTGGCCCGTAGATAGATCTGGCTGGGTCGTCTTTTTGACGCGAATCCTTGGGTGGATCGCGTGCTGGCTTGTGTGCGGCGCCGTTTGCCGCTCTATGTTGGCCATGGGGTCATCTATCCGACCGGGTGGATTCCTTATTTTCTGATTGCGGGGGCTCTAAGGCCTCCTCATCAAATTCAGGCAGTAGCTTTCGCTTCGGGTAGCTCTTTGTGTGGCGACTGCCGCCGTATTTGTCTGCGATGTTGAGTACTTTGCTCCATCTGATTCTGAGTGCATCTTCCGCAGTTTTGAGCTTCCGCTTCTGCTTTTTCAGGCTACGCGCAGTGGCGACGAGCCTTTTGTGGAGGTTCTTCTGCTCCAGGAACTTGTCCGGCGTGAGGTCGTCCGGACTGTTATCTTCGTCGGGGATGGGTTGTTCGGTTTGTTTATCTAAGTTGCCTTGTTCGGACGGTTGCTCGATGCCATGTTCATCGTCCGCCGGCTCGCCCTGCTATGAGGCTGGGTCTGTATGACCGCTGTCTCTGTCGAGGTGGGGCTTGGAGCGGCGCTTACGCCGCCGCTTTGACTGCTTTTCGAAGGAACGATCCTTCGTTGCGTCCTCCCGTTCTTCGTCGTCGTTTCCTTTGGGTGTATCCACCATGTATACATCGTAGGATGGGGTGGCTGTCCAGTGCCCTGTGGGCGCTGGTTCCTGTTCGTCTCCTACATCATCGTTCATACCGTCGATGTTTTCGGAGTTGAAATCAAGTATGTTGGTTAAATCATCGACAGTGGCTACGAAGTGGGTGGTGGGTGGGCGTCGAATTTCTTCGTCGTCCGCATCCCAATCCTGCCGGTCATAATCTGGCCCGGACTCTCCTGACAAAGAGAGAGACCTTAGTGAATTCAGAATGTCGCCGAAGGGCGAGTGCTGAAAGATATCTGCGGCGGTGAATTCCATGATCGGCGCCCAATCGGATTTGATTGGCAGGGGCGTGGAGGGTTCGGAGTTCGGAGAAGAGTTCGGCACCTTGGAGTCACGGGCTTCGCAGAGGGTAAGGCTGATGTGCGGCTCGATCGCCATTGAGACTGCAGCCCCCACGGTGGGGTCTAGCCACCCGCCCTCGGTCGGCGCAGTTGGCTCCGAGCTAAAGGTCGGAGCGGTGCGGGTGCGGCCTCCAGGGCACTGTTCGGCGGCAGAGTTAATGTTGGGGAACGCAGTAATTTCAAAAAAATTCCTACGCACACGCAAGATCATGGTGATGCATAGCAACGAGAGGGGAGAGTGTTGTCTACGTACCCTCGTAGACCGACAGCGGAAGCGTTATGACAACGTGGTTGATGTCGTCGTACGTCTTCACGGCCCGACCGATCAAGCACCGAAACTACGTCACCTCCGAGTTCTAGCACACGTTCAGCTCGATGACGATCCCCGGACTCCGATCCAGCAAAGTGTCGGGGAAGAGTTCCATCAGCACGACAGCGTGGTGACGATCTTGATGTTCTACCGTCGCAGAGCTTCGCCTAAGCATCGCTACAATATTATCGAGGATTATGGTGGAGGGGGGCACCGCACACGGCTAAGAGAACGATCACGAAGATCAACTTGTGTGTCTAGAGGTGCCCCCCTGCCCCCGTATATAAAGGAGCAAGGGGAAGGGGCGGCCGGCCAGGAGGAGGCGTGCCAGGGAGGAGTCCTACTCCTACCGGGAGTAGGACTCCCTCCTTTTCATTGTCCAACTAGGAGAGGGGGAAGGAAGGGAGAGAGGAGAGGAAGGAAAGGGGGGGGGCGCCGCCCCCCCTCCTTGTCCAATTCAGACTAGAGGGGGAGGGGGCGCGCGGCCTGCCCTGGCCGCCCCTCCTCTTCTCCACTTTGGGCCCATGAGGCCCATTAACCCCCGGGGGGGTTCTGGTAACCCCCCGGCACTCCGGGTTTTATCCGAAACTTCTCCGGAACACTTCCGGTGTCCGAATATAGCCGTCCAATATATCAATCTTTATGTCTTGACCATTTCGAGACTCCTCGTCATGTCCGTGATCACATCCGGGACTCCGAACAATCTTCGGTACATCAAAATATATAAACTCATAATGAAACTGTCATCGTAACGTTAAGCGTGTGGACCCTACGGGTTCGAGAACAATGTAGACATGACCGAGACACGTCTCCAATCAATAACCAATAGCGGAACCTGGATGCTCATATTGGCTCCTACATATTCTACGAAGATCTTTATCGGTCAGACCGCATAACAACATACGTTGTTCCCTTTGTCATCGGTATGTTACTTGCCCGAGATTCGATCGTCGGTATCTCAATACCTAGTTCAATCTCGTTACCGGCAAGTCTCTTTACTCATTCTGTAATACATCATCCCGCAACTAACTCATTAGTTGCAATGCTTGCAAGGCTTAAGTGATGTGCGTTACCGAGAGGGCCGAGAGATACCTCTCTGACAATCGGAGTGACAAATCCTAATCTCGAAATACGCCAACCCAACATGTACCTTTGGAGACACCTGTAGAGCTCCTTTATAATCACCCAGTTACGTTGTGACGTTTAGTAGCACAAAAAGTGTTCCTTCGGAAAACGGGAGTTGCATAATCTCATAGTCATAGGAACATGTATAAGTCATGAAGAAAGCAATAGCAACATACTAAACGATCGAGTGCTAAGCTAATGGAATGGGTCATGTCAATCACATCATTCTCCTAATGATGTGATCCTGTTAATCAAATGACAACACATGTCTATGGTTAGGAAACATAACCATCTTCGATTAACGAGCTAGTCAAGTAGAGGCATACTAGTGACGTTTAGTTTGTCTATGTATTCACACAAGTATTATGTTTCCGGTTAATACAATTCTAGCGTGAACACTAAACATTTATCATGATATAAGGAAATAAAATAATAACTTTATTATTGCCTCTAGGGCATATTTCCTTGAGTCTCCCACTTGCACTAGAGTCAATAATCTAGATTACACAGTAATGATTCTAACACCCATGGAGCTTTGGTGCTGATCATGTTTTGCTCGTGGAAGAGGCTTAGTCAATGGGTCTGCTACATTCAGATCCATATGTATCTTGCAAATCTCTATGTCTCCCACCTGGACTAGATCCCGGATGGAATTGAAGCGTCTCTTGATGTGCTTGGTTCTCTTGTGAAATCTGGATTCCTTTGCCAAGGCAATTGCACCCGTATTGTCACAAAAGATTTTCATTGGACCCGATGCACTAGGTATGACACCTAGGTCGGATATGAACTCCTTCATCCAGACTCCTTCGTTCGCTGCTTCCGAAGCAGCTATGTACTCCGCTTCACATGTAGATCCCGCCACAAAGCTTTGTTTAGAAATGCACCAACTGACAGCTCCACCGTTTAATGTAAACATGTATCCGGTTTGCGATTTAGAATCGTCCGGATCAGTGTCAAAGCTTGCATCAACATAACCATTTACGATGAGCTCTTTGTCACCTCCATATACGAGAAACATATCCTTAGTCCATTTCAGGTATTTCAGGATGTTCTTGACCGCTGTCCAGTGATCCACTCCTGGATTACTTTGGTACCTCCCTGCTAGACTTATAGCAAGACATACATCAGGTCTGGTACACATCATTGCATACATGATAGAGCCTATGGCTGAAGCATAGGGAACATCTTTCATTTTCTCTCTATCTTCTGCAGTGGTCGGGCATTGAGTCTTACTCAATTTCACACCTTGTAACACAGGCAAGAATCCTTTCTTTGCTTGATCCATTTTGAACTTCTTCAAAACTTTGTCAAGGTATGTGCTTTGTCAAAGTCCAATTAAGCGTCTTGATCTATCTCTATAGATCTTAATGCCCAATATGTAAGCAGCTTCACCGAGGTCTTTCATTGAAAAACTCTTATTCAAGTATCCCTTTATGCTATCCAGAAATTCTATATCATTTCCGATTAGTAATATGTCATCCACATATAATATCAGAAATGCTACAGAGCTCCCACTCACTTTCTTGTAAATACAGGCTTCTCCAAAAGTCTGTACAAACCCAAATGTTTTGATTACACTATCAAAGCGTTTATTCCAACTCCGAGAGGCTTGCACCAGTCCTTTAATGGATCGCTAGAGCTTGCACACTTTGTTAGCTCCTTTTGGATCGACAATACCTTCCGGCTGCATCATATACAACTCTTCTTCCAGAAATCCATTCAGGAATGCAGTTTTGACATCCATCTGCCAAATTTCATAATCATAAAATGCGGCAATTGCTAACATGATTGGGACAGACTTAAGCATCGCTACGAGTGAGAAGGTCTCATCGTAGTCAATCCCTTGAACTTGTCGAAAACCTCTTGCGACAAGTCGAGCTTTGTAGACAGTAACATTACCGTCAGCGTCAGTCTTCTTCTTGAAGATCCATTTATTCTCAATTGCTTGCCGATCATTGGGCAAGTCAACCAATGTCCACACTTTGTTCTCATACATGGATCCCATCTCAGATTTCATGGCTTCAAGCCATTTTGCGGAATCTGGGCTCACCATCGCTTCTTCATAGTTTGTAGGTTCATCATGATCTAGTAGCATGACTTCGAGAACAGGATTACCGTACCACTCTGGTGCGGATCTTACTCTGGTTGATCTACGAGGTTCAGTAGAAACTTGTTATGTAGTTTCATGATCATCGTCATTAGCTTCCTCACTAATTGATATAGGTGTCACAGGAATCGGTTTCTGTGATGTACTACTTTCCAATAAGGGAGCAGGTACAGTTACCTCATCAAGTTCTACTTTCCTCCCACTCACTTCTTTCGAGAGAAACTCCTTCTCTAAAAAGTTTCCGAATTTAGCAACAAAAGTCTTGCCTTCGGATTTGTGATAGAAGGTGTATCCAATAGTTTCCTTTGGATATCCTATGAAGACACATTTCTCCGATTTGGGTTCGATCTTATCAGGTTGAAGCTTTTTCAGATAAGCATTGCAGCCCCAAACTTTAATAAACGACAACTTTGGTTTCTTGCCAAACCATAGTTCATAAGGCGTCGTCTCAACGGATTTCGATGGTGCCCTATTTAACGTGAATGCGGCCGTCTCTAAAGCATAACCCCAAAACGATAGCGGTAAATCAGTAAGAGAAATCATAGATCGCACCATATCTAGTAAAGTATGATTATGACGTTCGGACACACCATTACGCTGTGGTGTTCCGAGTGGCGTGAGTTGCGAAACTATTCCGCATTGTTTCAAATGTACACCAAACTCGTAACTCAAATATTCTCCTCCACGATCAGATCGTAGAAACTTTATTTTCTTGATACGATGATTTTCAACTTCACTCTGAAATTCTTTGAACTTTTCAAATGTTTCAGACTTATGTTTCATTAAGTAGATATACCCATATCTGCTTAAGTCATCTGTGAAAGTGAGAAAATAACGATATCCGCCACGAGCCTCAACATTCATTGGACCACATACAGCTGTATGTATGATTTCCAACAAATCTGTTGCTCTCTCCATAGTACCGGAGAACGGTGTTTTGGTCATCTTGCCCATAAGGCACGGTTCGCAAGTACCAAGTGATTCATAATCAAGTGGTTCCAAAAGTCCATCAGTATGGAGTTTCTTCATGCGCTTTACATCGATATGACCCAAACGGCAGTGTGATACGTCTCCAACGTATCTATAATTTTTGATTGCTCCATGCTACTTTATCTACTGTTTTAGGCAATATTGGGCTTTATTATCCACTTTTATATTACTTTTGGGACTAACCTATTAACCGGAGGCCCAGCCCAGATTTGCTGTTTTATGCCTATTTCAGTGTTTCGAGGAAAAGGAATATCAGACGGAGTCAAAACGGAACGAAATCAACTGGAGAAGTTATTTTTGGAAGGAAACCCACCTGATGGACTTGGACCCCACGTCAGAAGATACGGGAGGTGCTCACGAGGGTGGGGGCGCGCCCTCCCCCCCTGAGCGTGCCCCCCTGCCTCGTGGGGCCCCCGTAGCTCCACCGACGTTCTCCCTCCACCCATATATACCTACGTACCCTAAAACTTCCAGAACAGAAGATAGATCGGGAGTTCCGCCGCCGCAAGCCTCCAGAACCACCAAAAACCAATCGGAACCCCTTTCCGGTACCCTGCCGGAGGGGGGATCCATCGCTGGTGGCCATCTTCATCATCCCGGCGCTCTCCATGATGAGGAGGGAGTAGTTTTCCCTTGGGGCTGAGGGTATGTACCAGTAGCTATGTGTTTGATCTCTCTCTCTCTCTCGTGTTCTCTCTCCTGTTCCTCTATGGCACGATCTTGATGTATCCCGAGCTTTGCTATTGTAGTTGGATCTTATGTTTCTTCTCCCCCTCTACTCTCTTGTGATGAATTGAGTTTCCCCTTTGAAGTTATCTTATCGGATTGAGTCTTTTATGAACACTTGATGTATGTCTTGCCGTGCTTATCTGTGGTGACAATGGGATATCACGTGCCACTTGATGTATGTTTTGGTGACCAACTTGCGGGTTCCGCCCATGAACCTATGCATAGGGGTTGGCACACGTTCTTGATTCTCCGGTAGAAACTTTGGGGCACTATTTGAAGTACTTTTATGTTGGTTGGATAAATCTGAGATTGTGTGATGCATATCGTATAATCATGCCCACGGATACTTGAGGTGACAATGGAGTATCTAGGTGACATTAGGGTTTTGGTTGATTTGTATCTTAAGGTGTTATTCTAGTAAAAACTCCAGGGTTGTTTGTGACACTTATAGGAATAGCCCAACGGATTGATTTGAAAGAATAACTTTGAGGTGGTTTCGTACCCTACCATAATCTCTACGTTTGTTCTCCGCTATTAGTGGCTTCGGAGTGACTCTTTGTTGCATGTTGAGGGCTCGTTATATGATCTATCTATGTTATTATTGTTGAGAGAACTTTCACTAGTGAAAGTATGAACCCTAGGCCTTGTTTCCTATCATTGCAATACCGTTTACACTCACTTTTACCACTCGCTACCTTGCTGTTTTTATATTTTCAGTTTACAAAAACCTATATCTACTATCTATTTTGCACTTGTATCACCATCTCTTCGCCGAACTAGTGCACCTGTACAATTTACCATTGTATTGGGTGTGTTGGGGACACAAGAGACTCTTTGTTATTTGGTTGCAGGGTTGCTTGAGAGAGACCATCTTCATCCTACGCCTCCTACGGATTGATAAACCTTAGGTCATCCACTTGAGGGAAATTTGCTACTGTCCTACAAACCTGTGCACTTGCAGGCCCAATAACGTCTACAAGAAGAAGGTTGCGTAGTAGACATCAAGCTCTTTTCTGGCGCCGTTGCCGGGGAGGTGAGTGCTTGAAGGTATATCTTTAGATCTTGCAATCGAGTCTTTTAGTTTCTTGTTTTATCACTAGTTTAGTTTATAAAAGAAAACTATATAAAAAATGGAATTGAGTTTGTCTCATACACTTCACCTTTTTAATATCTTTCATGAGTATGATGGAAAGGATAATTGTGCTCAAGTGCTAGAAGAATAAATCTCTAAATTGTTTGGCACTAAATATGTGAATGATGAGCATGATTGCAATGTTGTTAGTATGAATTCCTTGAATATCCATGATGCTAATGATATGCAAAGCCACAAGCTTGGGGAAGCTATGTTTGATGAAGATGATATTTTTTGTCCCCCAAGCTTTGATGAGCAAATTTACTATGATGAAAGAATGCGTCCTATCTATGATGATTATTGTGATGACACGTATGCTATAAAGAATAATGATAACCATGAAACTTGTCATCTTGATCTTAATTTTCAATCACATGATAGCTATTTTGTTGAGTTTTCTCCCACTATTATTCATGAGAAGAATTTTGCTTATGTGGAGAGTAGTAAATTTTCTATGCTTGTAGATCATGAAAATAATGCTTTAGGTGCTGGTTATATTGTTGAATTCATTCATGATGCTACTAAAAATTATTATGAGGGAGGAATATATGCTTGTAGGAATTGCAATAATATCAAGTTTCCTCTCTATGTGCTTAAATTTTTGAAGCTATGCTTGTTTTACCTTCCTATGAAAGTTGATTCTTGTCCCCACAAGTTGTTTTATCACAAAATACCTATGCATAGGAAGTGGGTTAGACTTAAATGTGCTAGTCATATTCTTCATGATGCTCTCTTTATGTTACAATTCTTATCTTTTATGTGAGCATCATTGAAATCATCATGCCTAGCTAGGGGCGTTAAACGATAGCGCTTGTTGGGAGGCAACCCAATTTTATTTTAGCTCCTTACTTTTTGTTCCTGTTTAATAATAAATAATCCATCTAGCCTCTGTTTATATGTGGTTTTATGTGTTTAATTAGCGTTTGTGCCAAGTAGAACCGTTGGGAAGACTTGGGGAAAGTCTTTGCGATCATGCTGTAAAAAACAGAAACTTTAGCGCTCACCAGAATTGCTGCCATTTTATTTGGAGAGTGCTATTTAGTTAATTATTTTTGCAGATGATTAATAGATAAATTACTCAGGTCCAGAAATTTATTTGATAATTTTATGAGTTCCAGAAGTATACGTTTGATCCAGATTACTACAGACTGTTCTGTTTTTGACAGATTCTGTTTTTCATGTGTTGTTTACTTATTTTGATGAATCTATGGCTAGTAAACCATAGAGAAGTTGTAATACAGTAGGTTTAACACCAATACAAATAAAGAACAAGTTCACTACAGTACCTTAAAGTAGTCTTTTGTTTTCTTTCTCTAACGGAGCTCACGAGATTTCTATTGAGTTTTGTGTTGTGAAGTTTTCAAGTTTTGGGTGAATTCTTTTGATGGATTATGGAACAAGGAGTGGCAAGAGCCTAAGCTTCGGGATGCCCATGGCACCCCCAAGATAATCCAAGGACACCAAAAAGTCAAAGCATGGGGATGCCCCGGAAGGCATCCCCTCTTTTGTCCACTTCCATCGGTAATTTACTTGGAGCTATATTTTTATTTACCACATGATATGTGTTTTGCTTGGAGCGTCTTGTATTATTTGTGTCTTTGCTTGTTACTCTACCACAAGCATCCTTGCTGTACACACCTTTTGAGAGAGCCATATATGAATTGAAATTTGTTAGAATACTCTATGTGCTTCACTTATATCTTTTTGAGCGTGATAATTTTTGCTCTAATGCTTCACTTAGATCTTTTAGAGCACGGTGGTGGTTTGTTTTAAAGAAACTTGATCTCTCATGCTTCACTTAGATTATTTTGAGAGCCGTTAATAGCATGGTAATTTGCTTAATGTTAATATACTTGGTATTCAAGATATGTGAAACTTTCTTTTTAGTGGGTTGAATACTAAGATAAGTTTGATGCTTGATAATTGTTTTGAGATATGGAGGTGATAATATCATAGTCGTGCTAGTTGAGTAGTTGTGATTTGAGAAATACTTGTGTTGAAGTTAGCAAGTCACGTAGCATGCACATATGGTTAAAGTTGTGTAACAAATTTGAAGCATGAAGTGTACCTGGCTTGTGCATCCTTATGAGTGGCAGTCGGGGACGAGCGATGGTCTTTTCCTACCAATCTATCCCCCTAGGAGCATGCGCATAGTACTTGATTTTTGATGACTTCTAAATTTTTGCAATAAGTATATGAGTTCTTTTGACTAATGTTGAGTCCATGGATTATACGCACTTTTACCTTTCCGCGATTTGCTAGCCTCTTCGGTACCGTGCATTGCCCTTTCTCACATTGAGAGTTGGTGCAAACTTCGCCGGTGCATCCAAACCCCGTGATATGATACGCTCTTTCACACATAAACCTCCCTATATCTTCCTCAAAACAGCCACCATACCTACCTATCATGGCATTTCCATAGCCATTCCGAGATATATTGCCATGCAACTTCCATCATCATCATCATCATCATGACATGCTTTACTTTTGTCATATTGCCATTGCATGATCTTGTAGTTGACATCGTATTTGTGGCAAAGCCACCATGCATTATTTTTCATACATGTCACTCTTGATTCATTGCACCATCCCGGTACACCGCCAGAGGCATTCATATAGAGTCATATCTTGTTCTAGTATCGAGTTATAATCATTATGTTGTAATCAATAGAAGTGTGATGATCATCATTATTAGAGCATTGCCCAATCAAAAAAAAGAGAGAAAGGCCAAAAATAAAAAAAATAAAGGCCCAAAAAAAGAAGGAGAAAATAAAAAGGGCAATGCTACTATCTCTTTTTTCACACTTGTGCTTCAAAGTAGCACCTTGTTTTTCATGTAGTGAGTCTCATATATTGTGCTTCAAAGTAGTACCATGATTTTCATATAGTGAGTCTCATAAGTTATCTTGTTCATACTAGTGGGAATTTTTCATTATAGAACTTGGCTTGTATATTCCAATGATGGGCCTCCTCAAAATTCCCTAGGTCTTCATGAGCAAGCAAGTTGGATGCACACCCACTAGTTTTCTTTTGTTGAGCATTCTTAGCTCTAGTGCATCCGTTGCATGGCAATCCCTACTCCTTGCATTAACATCAATTTATGGGCATCTCCATAGCTCATTGATTAGCCTCATTGATGTGAGACTTTCTCCTTTTTTGTCTTCTCCACACAATCCCCATCATCATATTCTATACCACCCATAGTGCTATGTCCATGGCTCGCGCTCATGTATTGCGTGAAGGTTGAAAAAGTTTGAGATTATTTGAGTATGAAACAATTGCTTGGCTCGTCATCGGGGGTATAGAAGTTGGGAACATCTTTGTGTTATGAAAATGAAGCATAGCCTAACTATATGATTTTGTAGGGATGAACTTCCTTTGGCCATGTTATTTTGAGATGACATAATTGTTTGATTAGTATGCTTGAAGTATTATCATTTTTTATGTCAATATGAACTTTTGTCTTGAACCTTTCGGATCTGAATATTCATACCATGATTAAGAAGATTTACATTGAAATTATGCCAAAGTATCACTCTGCATCAAAAATTCTCTTTTTATCATTTACCTACTCGAGGACGAGCAGGAATTAAGCTTGGGGATGCTTGATACGTCTCCAACGTATCTATAATTTTTGATTGCTCCATGCTACTTTATCTACTATTTTAGGTAATATTGGGCTTTATTATCCACTTTTATATTACTTTTGGGACTAACCTATTAACCGAAGGCCCAGCCCAGATTTGCTGTTTTATGCCTATTTCAGTGTTTCAAGGAAAAGGAATATCAGACGGAGTCAAAACGGAACGAAATCAACTGGAGAAGTTATTTTTGGAAGGAAACCCACCTGATGGACTTGGACCCCACGTCAGAAGATATGGGAGGTGCTCACGAGGGTGGGGGGCGCGCCCTCCCCCCCTGGGCATGCCCCCTGCCTCGTGGGGCCCCCGTAGCTCCACCGACGTTCTCCCTCCACCCATATATACCTACGTACCCTAAAACTTCCAGAACAGAAGATATATCGGGAGTTCCGCCGCCGCAAGCCTCTAGAACCACCAAAAACCAATCGGGACCCCTTTCCGGTACCCTGCCGGAGGGGGTATCCATCGCTGGTGGCCATCTTCATCATCCCGGCGCTCTCCATGACGAGGAGGGAGTAGTTTTCCCTCGGGGCTGAGGGTATGTACTAGTAGCTATGTGTTTGATCTCTCTCTCTCTCGTGTTCTCTCTCGTGTTCCTCTATGGCACGATCTTGATGTATCCCGAGCTTTGCTATTGTAGTTGGATCTTATGTTTCTTCTCCCCCTCTACTCTCTTGTGATGAATTGAGTTTCCCCTTTGAAGTTATCTCATCGGATTGAGTCTTTTATGAACACTTGATGTATGTCTTTCCGTGCTTATCTGTGGTGACAATGGGATATCACGTGCCACTTGATGTATGTTTTGGTGACCAACTTGCGGGTTCCGCCCATGAACCTATGCATAGGGGTTGGCACACGTTCTTGATTCTCCGGTAGAAACTTTGGGGCACTATTTGAAGTACTTTTATGTTGGTTGGATAAATCTGAGATTGTGTGATGCATATCGTATAATCATGCCCACGGATACTTGAGGTGACAATGGAGTATCTAGGTGACATTAGGGTTTTGGTTGATTTGTATCTTAAGGTGTTATTCTAGTAAAAACTCCAGGGTTGTTTGTGACACTTATAGGAATAGCCCAACGGATTGATTTGAAAGAATAACTTTGAGGTGGTTTCGTACCCTACCATAATCTCTACGTTTGTTCTCCGCTATTAGTGGCTTCGGAGTGACTCCTAGTTGCATGTTGAGGGCTCGTTATATGATCTATCTATGTTATTATTGTTGAGAGAACTTGCACTAGTGAAAGTATGAACCATAGGCCTTGTTTCCTATCATTGCAATACCGTTTACGCTCACTTTTACCACTTGCTACCTTGCTGTTTTTATATTTTCAGTTTACAAAAACCTATATCTACTATCTATTTTGCACTTGTATCACCATCTCTTCGCCGAACTAGTGCACCTATACAATTTACCATTGTATTGGGTGTGTTGGGGACACAAGAGACTCTTTGTTATTTGGTTGCAGGGTTGCTTGAGAGAGACCATCTTTATCCTACGCCTCCTACGGATTGATAAACCTTAGGTCATCCACTTGAGGGAAATTTGCTACTGTCCTACAAACCTGTGCACTCGCAGGCCCAACAACGTCTACAAGAAGAAGGTTGCGTAGTAGACATCACAGTGCCACAAATAAGTTGCACTATCATTATCAACTCTGCATCTTTTGGCTTCAACATTATGAATATGTGTGTCACTACTATCGAGATTTAATAAGAATAGACCACTCTTCAACGGTGCATGACCATAAAAGATATTACTCATATAAATAGAACAACCATTATTCTCTGATTTAAATGAATAACCATCTCGCATCAAACAAGATCCAGATATAATGTTCATGCTCAACGCTGGCACCAAATAACAATTATTTAGGTGTAATACTAATCCCGAAGGTAGATGTAGAGGTAGCATGCCGACCGCGATCACATCGACTTTGGAACCATTTCCCACGCGCATCGTCACCTCGTCCTTAGCCAATCTTCGCTTAATCCGTAGTCCCTGTTTCGTTGCAAATAATAGCAACAGAACCAGTATCAAATACCCAGGTGCTACTGCGAGCATTAGTAAGGTACACATCAATAACATGTATATCACATATACCTTTGTTCACCTTGCCATCCTTCTTATCCGCCGAATACTTGGGGCAGTTCCGCTTCCAGTGACTAGTCTGCTTGTAGTAGAAGCACTCAGTTTCAGGCTTAGGTCCAGATTTGGGTTTATTCTCCTGAGCAGCAACTTGCTTGCTGTTCTTCTTGAAGTTCCCCTTCTTCTTCCCTTTGCCCTTTTTCTTGAAACTAGTGGTCTTGTTGACCATCAACACTTGATGCTCCTTCTTGATTTCTACCTCTGTAGCTTTCAGCATTGCGAAGAGCTCGGGAATTGTCTTATCCATCCCTTGCATATTATAGTTCATCACGAAGCTCTTGTAGCTAGGTGGAAGTGATTGGAGAATTCTGTCAATGACGCAATCATCTGGAAGATTAACTCCCAATTGAATCAAGTGATTATTATACCCAGACATTTTGAGTATATGCTCACTGACAGAACTGTTCTCCTCCATCTTGCAGCTATAGAACTTATTGGAGACTTCATATCTCTCAATCCGGGCATTTTCTTGAAATATTAACTTCAACTCTTGGAACATCTTATATGCCCCATGACGTTCAAAACGTCGTTGAAGACCCGATTCTAAGCCGTAAAGCATGGCACATTGAACTATCGAGTAGTCATCAGCTTTGCTCTGCCAGACGTTCTTAACATCGTTAGTTGCAACAGCAGCAGGCCTGGCACCCAGGGTGCTTCCAGGATGTAACTCTTCTGTGCAGCAATGAGGATAATCCTCAAGTTATGGACCCAGTCCGTGTAATTGCTACCATCATCTTTCAACTTTGCTTTCTCAAGGAACGCATTAAAATTCAACGGAACAACAGCACGGGCCATCTATCTACAATCAAACATAAACAAGCAAGATACTATCAGGTACTAAGTTCATGATAAATTTAAGTTCAATTAATCATATTACTAAAGAACTCCCACTTAGATAGACATCCCTCTAATCCTCTAAGTGATCACGTGATCCAAATTAACTAAACCATGTCCGATCATCACGTGAGATGGAGTAGTTTCATTGGTGAACATCACTATGTTGATCATATCTACTATATGATTCACGCTCGACCTTTCGGTCTCCGTGTTCCGAGGCCATATCTGTTATATGCTAGGCTCGTCAAGTTAAACCTGAGTATTCTGCGTGTGCAACTGTTTTGCACCCGTTGTATTTGAACGTAGAGCCTATCACACCCGATCATCACGTGGTGTCTCAGCACGAAGAACTTTCGCAACGGTGCATACTCAGGGAGAACACTTGTACTATGATAGTTTAGTGAGGGATCATCTTATAATGCTATCGTCAATCAAAGCAAGATAAGATGCATAAAAGATAAACATCACATGCAACCAATATAAGTGATATGATATGGCCATCATCATCTTGTGCTTGTGATCTCCATCTTCGAAGCACCGTCATGATCACCATCGTCACCGGCGCGACACCTTGATCTCCATCGTAGCATCGTTGTCGTCTCTCCAATCTTATGCTTCTACGACTATCGCTACCGCTTAGTGATAAAGTAAAGCATTACAGGGCGATTGCATTGCATACAATAAAGCGACAACCATATGGCTCCAGCCAGTTGCCGATAACTCGGTTACAAAACTTGATCATCTCATAAAATAAAATTTAGCATCACGTCTTGACCATATCACATCACAACATGCCCTGCAAAAACAAGTTAGACGTTCTCTACTTTGTTTGTTGCAAGTTTTACGTGGCTGCTACGGGCTTAAGCAAGAACCAATCTTACCTACGCATCAAAAACCACAACGATAGTTTGTCAAGTTGGTGCTGTTTTAACCTTCGCAAGGACCGGGCGTAGCCACACTCCGTTCAACTAAAGTTAGAGAAACTGACACCCGCCAGCCACCTGTGTGCAAAGCACGTCGGTAGAACCAGTCTCGCGTAAGCATACGCGTAATGTCGGTCCGGGCCGCTTCATCCAACAATACCGCCGAACCAAAGTATGACATGCTGGTAAGCAGTATGACTTATATCGCCCACAACTCACTTGTGTTCTACTCGTGCAAATAACATCAACACATAAAACCTAGGCTCGGATGCCACTGTTGGGGAACGTAGTAATTTCAAAAAAAATCCTACGCACACGCAAGATCATGGTGATGCATAGCAACGAGAGGGGAGAGTGTTGTCTACGTACCCTCGTAGACCGACAGCGGAAGCGTTATGACAACGCGGTTGATGTAGTCGTACGTCTTCACGGCCTGACCGATCAAGCATCGAAACTACGTCACCTCCGAGTTCTAGCACACGTTCAGCTCGATGACGATCCCCGGACTCCGATCCAGCAAAGTGTCGGGGAAGAGTTCTGTCAGCACGACAGCGTGGTGACGATCTTGATGTTCTACCGTCGCAGAGCTTCGCCTAAGCATCGCTACAATATTATCGAGGATTATGGTGGAGGGGGGCACCGCACACGGCTAAGAGAACGATCACGAAGATCAACTTGTGTGTCTAGAGGTGCCCCCTGCCCCCGTATATAAAGGAGCAAGGGGAAGGGGCGGCCGGCCAGGAGGAGGCGCGCCAGGGAGGAGTCCTACTCCTACCGGGAGTAGGACTCCCTCCTTTTCCTTGTCCAACTAGGAGAGGGGGAAGGAAGGGAGAGAGGAGAGGAAGGAAGGGGGGGGGGCGCCGCCCCCCCTCCTTGTCCAATTCGGACTAGAGGGGGAGGGGGCGTGCGGCCTGCCCTGGCCGCCCCTCCTCTTCTCCACTTTGGGCCCATGAGGCCCATTAACCCCCGGGGGGTTCCGGTAACCCCCCGGTACTCCGGGTTTTATCCGAAACTTCTCTGAAACACTTCCGGTGTCCGAATATAGCCGTCCAATATATCAATCTTTATGTCTCGACCATTTCAAGACTCCTCGTCATGTCCGTGATCACATCCGAGACTCCAAACAATCTTCGGTACATCAAAATATATAAACTCATAATGAAACTGTCATCGTAACTTTAAGCGTGCGGACCCTACGGGTTCGAGAACAATGTAGACATGACCGAGACACGTCTCCAGTCAATAACCAATAGCGGAACCTGGATGCTCATATTGGCTCCTACATATTCTATGAAGATCTTTATCGGTCAGACCGCATAACAACATACGTTGTTCCCTTTGTCATCGGTATGTTACTTGCCCGAGATTCGATCGTCGGTATCTCAATACCTAGTTAAATCTCGTTACCGGCAAGTCTCTTTACTCATTTCGTAATACATCATCTCGCAACTAACTCATTAGTTGCAATTCTTGCAAGGCTTATGTGATGTGCATTACCGAGAGGGCCCAGAGATACCTCTCCGACAATCGGAGTGACAAATCCTAATCTCGAAATACGCCAACCCAACATGTACCTTTGGAGACACCTGTAGAGCTCCTTTATAATCACCCAGTTACGTTGTGACGTTTGGTAGCACACAAAGTGTTCCTCCGGCAAACGGGAGTTGCATAATCTCATAGTCATAGGAACATGTATAAGTCATGAAGAAAGCAATAGCAACATACTAAACGATCGGGTGCTAAGCTAATGGAATGGGTCATGTCAATCACATCATTCTCCTAATGATGTGATCTCGTTAATCAAATGAAAACACATGTCTATGGTTAGGAAACATAACCATCTTCGATTAACGAGCTAGTCAAGTAGAGGCATACTAGGGACGTTTAGTTTGTCTATGTATTCACACAAGTATTATGTTTCCGGTTAATACAATTCTAGCATGAATAATAAACATTTATCATGATATAAGGAAATAAAATAATAACTTTATTATTGCCTCTAGGGCATATTTTCTTCAGTTAAGTTATGCCCATCATGACAGTGCAGCGCGCTCGGCTGTGGCTCGAATCCGTCGAAGATCAAGTCTCCGCGGATGTCGGCCATGTAATTCAAACTTCCAAATCTGACCTGACGGCCAGGGGCGTAGCTTTCAATCTGCTCCAGATGGCCAAGCGAATTAGCCCGAAGTGCAAAGCCGCCGAATACGAAGATCTGTCCGGGGAGAAAAGTCTCACCCTGGACCGCATTGTTGTTGATGATTGGAGGAGCCATCGGGCCTAAAGATGATGACACAGAGGAACTCTCAATGAAAGCACCAATGTCGGTGTCAAAACCGGTGGATCTCGGGTAGGGGGTCCCAAACTGTGCGTCTAGGCGGATGGTAACAGGAGACAAGGGACACAACGTTTTTACCCAGGTTCGAGCCCTCTCGATGGAAGTAAAACCCTACTCCTGCTTGATTAATATTGATGATATGGGTAGTAGAAGAGTAGATCTACCACGAGATCAGAGAGGCTAAACCCTAGAAGCTAGCCTATGGTATGATTGTTGTTGTCCTATGGACTAAACCCTCCGGTTTATATAGACACCGGAGAGGGCTAGGGTTACACAGAGTCGGTTACAATAGAAGGAGATCTACATATCTGTATTGCCAAGCTTGCCTTCCACGCCAAGGAAAGTCCCATCCGAACACGGGACGAAGTCTTCAATCTTGTATCTTCATAGTCCAAGAGTCCGGGCAAAGGTTATAGTCCGGCTATCCGGACACCCCCTAATCTAGGACTCCCTCATCGGGCGATTTACGGGGTCTGCTAGAGTTTCTCTAAGTGGGGTGGATATGGGACCGAACCCTAGTCATTGTCCACACTCTTAACCGCTCCACTTCCTCGTCCACGCTGCTCGTCTCCTCTCCTCCTAGCATCACTCTGGGCAACTCCGGCAATGGATGACAATGAGTTCGATCTGGTCGACTAGGAGGCGCTAGGAATCCATCTCCACCCGGAGGGTGAGAAGCCTACCCACCGTCGGCCGCGAATGGACAGGGGTCGGATCTCAAACTCTGTAGCCTCCCCGATGGCCCAAAGAGGCAGCTGCATTTCAGTGCCCGCCTACCATGGCCCGGGCCTTCGTCAGTCAGGCGGCGCCTGACACCTCTAGCCCCTGCTCCTCAGAGGAGGCGCCGCGTGCTCGTGCTGGCACTGTCGAGCCCATCTACGACTACCCCAATTGGAGGCATTGGCCGCTCTCCGCGGAAGGCAGAGAGCGGATCAAGTTGACTCCGGCCAACCCGGCTGCGGGTCATGCAGATCCACAGTTGAGCTGCTTCCGACTATCAAGTCATGCTCTATGACATCATCTGTCGCTCTTTCCCCTCGGTGGAGACGGACGCCCGGCGCTGCCGCAGCAGCAAAAATGCGACGGCACTCCAGATCGGCATCGAGGGATCGGAGCGCTGCCAAGGAGAGGATGGACACCCCAACGAAAGTTGCCCGCCTTGCGAAGGAGCAGGTCCACGCCACATGGCGAGTTGGAAACTATCTACCTTGATTGATTGATTACCGGTGTTACAGATTACAGCATATATACAAAGAGAGACTACCCAATGATACGTCTCCAACGTATCTATAATTTTTGATTGCTCCATGCTATATTATCTACTGTTTTTGACAATATTGGGCTTTATTATCCACTTTTATATTATTTTTGGGACTAACCTATTAACCGGAGGCCCAGCCAGAATTGCTCTTTTTTGCCTATTTCAGAGTTTTGAAGAAATGGAATATCAAACAGAGTACAAACAGAATGAAAACTTCGGGAACGTGATTTTCTCACCGAATATGATCTAGGAGACTTGGACCCTATGTCAAGAAAGAAAGGAGGAGGGCACGAGGTAGGGGGGTGCGCCCACCCCCCCAGGGCGCACACTCGACCCTCGTGGGCCCCCTGTTGCTCCACCGACGTACTCCTTCCTCCTATATATACCTACATACCCCCATATGATCAGATACGGAGCCAAAAACCTAATTCCATGGCCGCAACCTTCTGTACCCACGAGATCCCATCTTGGGGCTTGTTCCGGAGCTCCGCCGGAGGGGGCATCCATCACGGAGGGCTTGTACATCATCACCATAGCCTCTTCGATGAAGTGTGAGTAGTTTACCTCAGACCTTCGGGTCCATAGTTAGTAGCTAGATGGCTTCTTCTCTCTTTTTGGATCTCAATACAATGTTCTCCCCCTCTCTCGTGGAGATCTATTCGATGTAATCTTCTTTTTGCGGTGTGTTTGTTGAGACCAATGAATTGTGGGTTTATGATCATGATTATCTATGAACAATATTTGAATCTTCTCTGAATTCTTTTATGTATGATTGGTTATATTTGCAAGTCTCTTCGAATTATCAGTTTGGTTTGGCCTACTAGATTGGTTTTTCTTGCAATGGGAGAAGTGCTTAGCTTTGGGTTCAATCTTGCGGTGTCCTTTCTTGGGGAACGTAGCAGACTTTTAAAATTTTCTATGCATCACCAAGATCAATCTATGGAGTCATCTAGCAACGAGGGAGAGAGGAGTGCATCTACATACCCTTGTAGATCGCGCGCGGAAGCGTTCAAGAGAACGGGGTTGATGGAGTCGTACTCGACGTGATCCAAATCACTGATGACCTAGCGCCGAACGGAAGACACCTCCGCGTTCAACACACGTACGGTTGGGAAGATGTCTCCTCCAACTTGATCCAGCAAGGGGGAAGGAGAGGTTGATGGAGATCCAGCAGCACGACGGCGTGGTGGTGGAAACTACGGCGATCTCGGCAGGGCTTCGCCAAGCACAGGGAGATGGACGAGTGTCACGGGAGGGAGAGGGAGAGGCCAGGGGCTAGGGTGCGGCTGCCCTCCCTCCCCCCACTATTTATAGGAACCCTAGGGGGGCGCCGGCCCTAGGAGATGCCATCTCCAAGGGGGCGGCGGCCAAGGGGTGGCTTGCCCCCCAAGGCAAGTGGGGCGCCCCCACCCCTAGGGTTTCCAACCCTAGGCACAGGGGGGGCCATGGGGGGCGCACCAGCCCACTAGGGGCTGGTTCCCCTCCCACTTCAGCCCATGGGGCCCTCCGGGATAGGTGGCCCCACCCGGTGGACCCCCAGGATCCTTCCGGTGGTCCCGGTACAATACCGGTTACCCCGAAACTTTCCCGATGGCCGAAACTTGACTTCATATATATAAATCTTCACCTCTGGACCATTCCGGAACTCCTCGTGACGTCCGGGATCTCATCCGGGACTCCGAACAACTTTAGGGTTACCGTATACTAATATCTCAACAACCCTAGCATCACCGAACCTTAAGTGTGTAGACCCTACGGGTTCGGGAATCACGCAGACATGACCGAGACGATTCTCTGGTCAATAACCAACAGCGGGATCTGGATACCCATGTTGGCTCCCACATGCTCCTCGATGATCTCATCGGATGAACCACGATGTCGAGGATTCAATCAATCCGTATACAATTCCCTTTGTCAATCGGTACGTTACTTGCCCGAGACTCGATCGTCGGTATCCCAATACCTCGTTCAATCTCGTTACCGGCAAGTCACTTTACTCGTACCGTAATGCATGATCCTTTGATCAACCACTTGGTCACATTGAGCTCATTATGATGATACATTACCGAGTGGGCCCAGAGATACCTCTCCGTCATACGGAGTGACAAATCCCAGTCTCGATTCGTGCCAACCCAACAGACACTTTCGGAGATACCTGTAGTGTACCTTTATAGTCACCCAGTTACGTTGTGACGTTTGGCACACCCAAGGCACTCCTACAGTATCCGGGAGTTGCACAATCTCATGGTCTAAGGAAATGATACTTGACATTCGGAAAAGCTACAGCAAACGAACTACACGATCTTTGAGCTATGCTTAGGATTGGGTCTTGTCCATCACATCATTCTCCTAATGATGTGATCCCGTTATCAATGACATCCAATGTCCATAGTCAGGAAACCATGACTATCTTTTGATCAACGAGCTAGTCAACTAGAGGCTCACTAGGGACGTGTTGTGGTCTATGTATTCACACATGTATTACGATTTCCGGATAACACAATTATAGCATGAACAATAGACAATTATCATGAACAAAGAAATATAATAATAACCATTTTATTATTGCCTCTAGGGCATATTTCCAACAGTCTCCTACTTGCACTAGAGTCAATAGTCTAGTTACATTGTGATGAATCGAACACCCATGCAGTTCTGGTGTTGATCATGTTTTGCTCTAGGGAGAGGTTTAGTCAACGGATCTGCCACATTCAGGTCCGTATGTACTTTACAAATCTCTATGTCTCCATTTTGAACACTTTCACGAATGGAGTTGAAGCGACGCTTGATATGCCTGGTCTTCCTGTGAAACCTGGGCTCCTTGGCAAGGGAAATAGCTACAGTGTTGTCACAGAAGAGAGTCATCAGGCCCGACGCATTGGGTATGACTCCTAGGTCGGTAATGAACTCCTTCACCCAGATTGCCTCTTGTGCTGCCACCGAGGCTGCCATGTACTCCGCTTCACATACAGATCCCGCCACAACGCTTTGCTTGCAACTGCACCAGCTTACTGCCCCACCATTCAAAATATACACGTATCCGGTTTGTGACTTAGAGTCATCCAGATCTGTGTCGAAGCTAGCATCGACGTAACCATTTACGACGAGCTCTTCGTCACCTCCATAAACGAGAAACATACCCTTAGTCCTTTTCAGGTACTTCAGGATATTCTTGACCGCTGTCCAGTGTTCCATGCCGGGATTACTTTGGTACCTTCCTACCGAACTTACGGCAAGGTTTACATCAGGTCAGGTACACAACATAGCATACATGATAGACCCTATGGCCGAGGCATAGGGGACAACACTCATCTTTTCTCTATCTTCTGCCGTGGTCGGGCATTGAGTCATGCTCAATCTCGTACCTTGCAATACAGGCAAGAACCCCTTCTTTGACTGATCCATTTTGAACTTCTTTAATATCTTGTCAAGGTACGTACTGTGTGAAAGACCAATGAGGCATCTCGATCTATCTCTATAGATCTTGATGCCTAATATAGTAGCTTCTCCAAGGTCCTTCATTGAAAAACACTTGTTCAAGTAGGCCTTTATGCTTTCCAATAATTCTATATCATTTCCCATCAATAGTATGTCATCCACATACAATATGAGAAATGCTACAGAGCTCCCACTCACTTTCTTGTAAATGCAGGCTTCTCCATAAGTCTGCGTAAACCCAAACACTTTGATCATCTCATCAAAACGAATCTTCCAACTCCGAGATGCTTGCACCAGCCCATAAATCGAGCGTTGGAGCTTGCACACCTTGTCAGCATTCTTAGGATCGACAAAACCTTCCGGCTGCATCATATACAATTCTTCCTTAAGGAAACCATTAAGGAATGTTGTTTTGGCGTCCATTTGCCATATCTCATAATCATAGAATGCGGCAATTGCTAACATGATTCGGACGGACTTCAGCTTCGCTACGGGTGAGAAAGTCTCATCGTAGTCAACCCCTTGAACTTGTCGATAACCCTTAGCGACAAGCCGAGCTTTATAGATGGTTACGTTACCATCCGCGTATGTCTTCTTCTTAAAGATCTATTTATTTTCTATGGCTCGCCGATCAACGGGCAAGTCAGTCAAAGTCCATACTTCGTTTTCATACAAGGATCCTATCTCAGATTTCATGGCTTCCAGCCATTTGTCAGAATCCGGGCCTGCCATCGCTTCTTCATAGTTCGAAGGTTCACCGTTGTCTAACAACATGATTTCCAAGACAGGGTTGTCGTACCACTCTGGTGCGGAACGTGTCCTCGTGGACCTACGAAGTTCAGTAGCAACTTGATCTGAAGTTTCATGATCATGATCATCAACTTCCTCTCTAGTCGGTGCAGGCACCTCAGGAACATTTTCTTGAGCTGCGTCGCTTACCGGTTCAAGAGGTAATACTTCATCAAGTTCTACTTTCCTCCCACTTATTTCTTTCGAGAGAAACTCTTTCTCTAGAAAGGACCCATTCTTGGCAACAAAGATCTTACCTTCGGATCTGAGGTAGAAGGTATACCCAATAGTTTCTTTAGGGTATCCTATGAAGACGCATTTTTCCGATTTGGGTTCGAGCTTTTCAGGTTGAAGTTTCTTGACATAAGCATCGCATCCCCAAACTTTTAGAAACGATAGCTTAGGTTTCTTCCCAAACCATAATTCATACGGTGTCATCTCAAAGGATTTCGACGGAGCCCTATTTAAAGTGAATGCGGCAGTCTCTAAAGCATAGCCCCAAAATGACAGCGGTAAATCGGTAAGAGACATCATAGATCGCACCATATCCAATAGAGTGCGATTACGACGTTCGGACACACCATTACGCTGAGGTGTTCCAGGCGGCGTGAGTTGTGAAACTATTCCACATTTCCTTAAGTGTGTGCCAAATTCGTGACTCAAGTATTCTCCCCACGATCTGATCGCAAGAACTTGATTTTCTTGTCACGTTGATTCTCAACCTCACTCTGAAATTCCTTGAACTTTTCAAAGGTCTCAGACTTGTGTTTCATTAAGTAGACATACCCATACCTACTCAAGTCATCAGTGAGGGTGAGAACATAACGATAGCCACCGCGAGCCTCAACACTCATTGGACCGCACACATCAGTATGTATAATTTCCAATAAGTTGGTTGCTCGCTCCATCGTTCCTGAGAACGAAGTCTTGGTCATTTTACCCATGAGGCATGGTTCGCACGTGTCAAATGATTCATAATCAAGAGACTCCAAAAGTCCATCTGCATGGAGCTTCTTCATGCGTTTGACACCTATGTGACCAAGGCGGCAGTGCCACAAGTATGTGGGAATATCATTATCAACCTTACATCTTTTGGTATTCACACTATGAATATGTGTAACATTACGCTCGAGATTCATTAAGAATAAACCATTCACCAACGGAGCATGACCATAAAACATATCTCTCATATAAATAGAACAACCATTATTCTCGGATTTAAATGAGTAGCCATCTCGAATTAAACGAGATCTTGATACAATGTTCATGCTCAAAGCTGGCACTAAATAACAATTATTGAGGTTTAAAACTAATCCCGTAGGTAAATGTAGAGGTAGCGTGCCGACGACGATCACATCGACCTTGGAACCATTCCCGACGCGCATCGTCACCTCGTCCTTCGCTAGTCTCCGCTTATTCCGCAGCTCCTGCTTTGAGTTACAAATGTGAGAAACCACACCAGTATCAAATACCCAGGAGCTACTACGAGTACTGTTAAGGTACACATCAATTACATGTATATCACATATACCTTTAGTGTTGCCGGTCTTCTTGTCCGCTAAGTATTTGGGGCAGTTCCGCTTCCAGTGACCACTTCCCTTGCAATAAAAACACTCAGTCTCAGGCTTGGGTCCATTCTTTGGCTTCTTCCCGACAGCTTGCTTACCGGGCGTGGCAACTCCCTTGCCGTCCTTCTTGAAGTTCTTCTTACCCTTTCCTTTCTTGAACTTAGTGGTTTTATTCACCATCAACACTTGATGTTCCTTTTTGATTTCCACCTCTGCTGATTTCAGCATTGAATATACCTCAGGAATGGTCTTTTCCATCCCATGCATATTGAAGTTCATCACAAAGCTCTTGTAGCTCGGTGGAAGCGACTGAAGGATTCTGTCAATGACCGCGTCATCCGGGAGATTAACTCCCAGCTGAGTCAAGCGGTTAGGCAACCCAGACATTTTGAGTATGTGCTCACTGATAGAACTATTTTCCTCCATCTTACAGCTGAAGAACTTGTCGGAGACTTCATATCTCTCGACCCGGGCATGAGCTTGGAAAACCATTTTCAGCTCTTCGAACATCTCATATGCTCTGTGTCTCTCAAAACGCTTTTGGAGCCCCGGTTCTAAGCTGTAAAGCATGCCGCACTGAACGAGGGAGTAATCATCAGCACGTGACTGCCAAGCGTTCATAACATGTTGGTTCTCTGGGATAGGTGCGTCACCTAGCGGTGCTTCTAGGACATAATCTTTCTTGGCAGCTATGAGGATGATCCTCAGGTTCCGGACCCAGTCCGTATAGTTGCTGCCATCATCTTTCAGCTTGGTTTTCTCTAGGAACGCGTTGAAGTTGAGGACAACGTGGGCCATTTGATCTACAAGACATATTGTAAAGATTTTAGACTAAGTTCATGATAATTAAGTTCATCTAATCAAATTACTCAATGAACTCCCACTCAGATAGACACCCCTCTAGTTATCTAAGTGAAACATGATCCGAGTTAACTAGGCCGTGTCTGATCATCACGTGAGACGGACTAGCCAACATCGGTGAACATCTTCATGTTGATTGTATCTTCTATACGACTCATGCTCGACCTTTCGGTCTTCCGTGTTCTGAGGCCATGTCTGTACATGCTACGCTCGTCAAGTCAACCTAAGTGTATTGCGTGTGTAAATCTGGCTTACACCCGTTGTATTCGAACGTTAGAATCTATCACACCCGATCATCACGTGGTGCTTCGAAACAACGATCCTTCGCAATGGTGCACAGTTAGGGGGAACACTTTCTTGAAATTATTACGAGGGATCATCTTATTTAAGCTACCGTCGTTCTAAGCAAATAAGATGTAAAACATGATAAACATCACATGCAATCAAATAGTGACATGATATGGCCAATATCATTTGCTCCTTTTGATCTCCATCTTCGGGGCTCCATGATCATCGTTGTCACCGGCATGACACCATGATCTCCATCATCGTGTCTTCTTGAAGTTGTCTCGTCATCTATTACTTCTACTACTATGGCTAACGCTTTAGCAATAAAGTAAAGTAATTACATGACGTTTATGTTGACACGCAGGTCATAAATAAATAAAGACAACTCCTATGGCTCCTGCCGGTTGTCATACACATCGACATGCAAGTCGTGATTCCTATTACAAGAACATGATCAATCTCATACATCACATATATCATTCATCACATCCTTTTGGCCATATCACATCACAGGGCACATGCTGCAAAAACAAGTTAGACATCCTCTAATTGTTGTTGCAAGTTTTTATGTGGCTGCTATAGGTTTCTAGCAAGAACGTTTCTTACCTATGCCAAAACCACAACGTGATATGCCAATTTCTATTTACTCTTCATAAGGACCCTTTTCATCGAATCCGATCCGACTAAAGTGGGAGAGACAGACACCCGCCAGCCACCTTATGCAACTAGTGCATGTTAATCGGTGGAACCAGTCTCACGTAAGCGTACGTGTAAGGTCGGCCCGGGCCGCTTCATCCCACGATGCCGCCGAATCAAGATAAGACTAGTAACGGCAAGAAAATTGACAATATCCACGCCCACAATTGCTTTGTGTTCTACTCGTGCATAGAAACTACGCATATACCTAGCTCATGATGCCACTGTTGGGGAACGTAGCAGAATTTTAAAATTTTCTATGCATCACCAAGATCAATCTATGGAGTCATCTAGCAACGAGGGAGAGAGGAGTGCATCTACATACCCTTGTAGATTGCGCGCGGAAGCGTTCAAGAGAACGGGGTTGATGGAGTCGTACTCGACGTGATCCAAATCACCGATGACCTAGCGCCGAACGGACGGCACCTCCGCGTTCAACACATGTCCGGTTGGGAAGACGTCTCCTCCAACTTGATCCAGCAAGGGGAAAGGAGAGGTTGATGGAGATCCAGCAGCACGACGGCGTGGTGGTGGAAACTACGGCGATCTCGGCAGGGCTTCGCCAAGCACAGGGAGATGGAGGAGTGTCACGGGAGGGAGAGGGAGAGGCCAGGGGCTAGGGTGCGGCTGCCCTCCCTCCCCCCACTATTTATAGGACCCCTAGGAGGGGGCGCCGGCCCTAGGAGATGCCATCTCCAAGGGGGAGGGGGCGGCGGCCAAGGGGTGGCTTGCCCCCCAAGGCAAGTGGGGCGCCCCCACCCCTAGGGTTTCCAACCCTAGGCGCAGGGGGAGGCCCATGGGGGGGCGCACCAGCCCACTAGGGGCTGGTTCCCCTCCCACTTCAGCCCATGGGGCCCTCCGGGATAGGTGGCCCCACCCGGTGGACCCCCGGGAGCCTTCCGGTGGTCCCGGTACAATACCGATTACCCCCGAAACTTTCCCGATGGCCGAAACTTGACTTCCTATATATAAATCTTCACCTCCGGACCATTCCGGAACTCCTCGTGACGTCCGGGATCTCATCCGGGACTCCGAACAACTTTAGGGTTACCGTATACTAATATCTCAACAACCCTAGCGTCACCGAACCTTAAGTGTGTAGACCCTACGGGTTCGGGAGACACGCAGACATGACCGAGACGATTCTCCGGTCAATAACCAACAGCGGGATCTGGATACCCATGTTGGTCCCACATGCTGAAGGAAATATGCCCTAGAGGCAATAATAAAGTTATTATTTATTTCCTTATATCATGATAAAAGTTTATTATTCATGCTAGAATTGTATTAACCGGAAACATAATACATGTGTGAATACATAGACAAACAGAGTGTCACTAGTATGCCTCTACTAGACTAGCTTGTTAATCAAAGATGGTTATGTTTCCTAACCATGGACAAAGAGTTGTCATTTGATTAACAGGATCACATCATTAGTTGAATGATCTGATTGACATGACCCATTCCATTAGCTTAGCACCCGATCGTTTAGTATGTTGCTATTGCTTTCTTCATGACTTATACATGTTCCTATGACTATGAGATTATGCAACTCCCGTTTGCCAGAGGAACACTTTGTGTGCTACCAAACGTCACAATGTAACTGGGTGATTATAAAGGAGCTCTACAGGTGTCTCCAAAGGTACATGTTGGGTTGGCGTATTTCGAGATTAGGATTTGTCACTCCGATTGTCGGAGAGGTATCTCTGGGCCCTCTCGGTAACGCACATCACTTAAGCCTTGCAAGCATTGCAACTAATGAGTTAGTTGCGGGATGATGTATTACAGAATGAGTAAAGAGACTTGCCGGTAACGAGATTGAACTAGGTATGGGATACCGACGATCGAATCTCGGGCAAGTAACATACCGATGACAAAGGGAACAACGTATGTTGTTATGCGGTCTGACCGATAAAAGATCTTCGTAGAATATGTAGGAGCCAATATGAGCATCCAGGTTCCGCTATTGGTTATTGACCGGAGACGTGTCTCGGTCATGTCTACATTGTTCTTGAACCCGTAGGGTCCGCACGCTTAAGGTTACGATGACAGTTATATTATAAGTTTATGCATTTTGATGTATCGAAGGTTGTTCGGAGTCCCGGATGTGATCACGGACATGACGAGGAGTCTCGAAATGGTAGAGACATAAAGATTGATATATTGGAAGCCTATGTTTGGATATCGGAAGTGTTCCGGGTGAAATCGGGATTTTACCGGAGTACCGGGAGGTTACCGGAACCCCCCGGGAGCTATATGGGCCTAAGTGGGCCTTAGTGGAAAAGAGAAGGGGCAGCCCAAGATGGGCCGCGCACCCCTCCCCTCCGTTGGTCCGAATAGGACAAGGAGAGGGGGCCGGCCCCCCTCTCTCTTTTCCCCCCTCCGCGAATCCTATTCCAACTAGGATTGGGGGGGGGGATCCTACTCCCAGAGGGAGTAGGACTCCTCCTGGCGCGCCTCTCCTAGGCCGGCCGCACCCCCCCTTGAGCCTTTATATACGGAGGTAGGGGCACCCCAGAGAAACACAAGTTGATCCACGTGATCATATTCTTAGCCGTGTGCGGTGCCCCCTTCCACCATAGTCCTCGATAATATTGTACCGGTGCTTAGGCGAAGCTCTGCTGCAGTAGTACATCAAGATCGTCACCACGCCGTCGTGCTGACGGAACTCTTCCCCGACACTTTGTTGGATCGGAGTCCGGGGATCGTCATCGAGCTGAACGTGTGCTAGAACTCGGAGGTGCCGTAGTTTCGGTGCTTGATCAGTTGGGCCGTGGAGACGTACGACTACATCAACCAAACGCTTCCGTTGTCGATCTACAAAGGTACGTAGATCACACTCTCCCCCTCTCGTTGCTATGCATCACTATGATCTTGCGTGAGCGTAGGAATTTTTTTGAAATTACTACGAAACCCATCACATGCTCCTCGATGATCTCATCGGATGAACCACGATGTCGAGGATTCAATCAATCCGTATACAATTCCCTTTGTCAATCGGTACGTTACTTGCCCGAGACTCGATCGTCGGTATCCCAATACCTCGTTCAATCTCGTTACCGGCAAGTCACTTTACTCGTACCATAATGCATGATCCCGTGATCAACCACTTGGTCACATTGAGCTCATTATGATGATGCATTACCGAGTGGGCCCAGAGATACCTCTCCGTCGTACGGAGTGACAAATCCCAGTCTCGATTCGTGCCAACCCAACAAACACTTTCGGAGATACCTGTAGTGTACCTTTATAGTCACCCAGTTACGTTGTGACGTTTGGCACACCCAAGGCATTCCTACGGTATCCGGGAGTGGCACAATCTCATTGTCTAAGGAAATGATACTTGACATTCGGAAAAGCTACATCAAACGAACTACACGATCTTTGAGCTATGCTTAGGATTGGGTCTTGTCCATCACATCATTCTCCTAATGATGTGATCCCGTTATCAATGACATCCAATGTCCATAGTCAGGAAACCATGACTATCTTTTGATCAACGAGCTAGTCAACTAGAGTCTCACTAGGGACGTGTTGTGGTCTATGTATTCACACATGTATTACGATTTTCGGATAACACAATTATAGCATGAACAATAGACAATTATCATGAACAAAGAAATATAATAATAACCATTTTATTATTGCCTCTATGGCATATTTCCAACATCCTTTCCCAGTGATAGTAGGGGCAGCAAGGCACGTATTGTATTGTTTCCATCGAGGATAACAAGATGGGTTTTTTATCATATTGCATGAATTTATCCCTCTACATCATGTCATCTTGCTTAAGGCGTTACTCTGTTTTCTTGAACTTAATACTCTAGATGCATGTTGTATAGCAGTCGATGAGTGGAGTAATAGTAGTAGATACAGGCAGGAGTCGGTCTACTTGTCTCGGACGTGATGCCTATATACATGATCATACCTAGATATTCTCATAACTATGCTCAATTCTGTCAATTGGTCAACAGTAATTCGTTCACCCACCGTAAAATACTTATGCTCTTGAGAGAAGCCACTAGTGAAATCTATGGCCCCCGGGTCTATCTTCATCATATCAATCTTACAACACTTAGTTATTTCCTTTGCTTTTTACTTTGCTTTTATTTTACTTTGCATCTTTATCACAACAATACCAAAAATGTTATCTATCATATCTATCAGATCTCACTCTCGTAAGTGACCGTGAAGGGATTGACAACCACTTATCGTGTTGGTTGCGAGGAGTTATTTGCTTTGTGCAGCTACGAGGGACTCGCGCGTAGCCTCCTACTGGATTGATACCTTATTTCTCAAAAGCTGAGGGAAATACTTACGCTACTTTGCTGCATCATCCTTTCCTCTTCAAGAAAATCCAACGCAGTGCTCAAGAGGTAGCAAGAAGAATTTCTGGCGCCGTTGCCGGGGAGGCTTACGCAAGGTCAAGTCAAGATTTGATTTCCCGTCAACGAGCCATTTCTGGCGCCGTTGCCAGGGAGTCTACGCAAAAGTCAACATACCAAGTTCCCATCACAATCCCTTATCTCCCGCATTACATTATTTGCCATTTGCCTCTCGTTTTCCTCTCCCCCACTTCACGCTTGCCGTTTTATTCGCCTTATTCTTTTCGCCCCTTTCGCTTTCTTGTCGTCATGGCTAGTCTTATATCTTCTCCATTGTCTCCCGAGAATGAAGTTCTAAATTTTAAGCAAAGGGAGGGAGAAGATCTAAAAGATGCTTGGTATAGAATTTGCAATGCTCAAAATAGATCTACCAGGAAGCAATCTACTTCAGTTCTTCTCCGCAATTTTTATGTAGGTGCTAATCCTTGGTATAGATATATCCTTGATACCATTACGGGAGGGAATTTCTTGGGTAGCCACACTTTTGACTCTTATAATGCTATGATAGATTTATTTGGCTCACCACCTCTTTTGGTTAATGGGACTATGTTAACTTTGGAGCATGTAATGCAAAGACTTGAAATTATTGAAAGTAAAGTTTCTACCGTTGAGTTAATTGAAAATCTAGATAAAAAGATCCACAATCAAATTACCCAATATGGATCTAAGGTAGGAGTAACTTTGAAAAATATTAAGGAGAAGGAACCCATAGTTAATGAGAGAATAAATCAAGATTCCACTAGAATCGATAAACTTGAGGGTATCATTAAGAACTTGGGAACCGCTTTTTCTTTCGTAAAGAATACTCCAAGTCCTCCTACTAAAATTACCAAGCTTATGTATGTTCCTAAAAATAAGGGTGAATCCTCTAGTAAGGAAACTACGGATCTTAAATCTATAAGTATTCATCCCAATCTTTTTGCTATCATTAAGGAACAATTTGCTACGAATGAATTTTTAGATTTTGTGCCTAAAAGTTTGATAATTACTAAAAAAAAATTCTAAGGAAGATAGATGTCTCATTGAAGAATTGCCTACCAAAGATGGCAATACCTAGATCTATCCTTGCTTTTATGCCTAGCTAGGGGTGTTAAACGATAGCGCTTGTTGGGAGGCAACCCAATTTTATTTTTAGTTTTTTGCTTTTTCTTCTGTTTAGGAATAAATCTTTGATCTAGCCTCTGGTTAGATGTGTTTTTAAGTTTTAATTAGTGTTTGTGCCAAGTTAAACCTATAGGATCTTCTTGGATGATAGTTATTTGATCTTGCTGTAATTTCCAGAAACTTTCTGTTCACGAAAAAAATTGTTAAAAATCACCAGAACGTGATAAAATAGTGATTCCAATTTCTTCTGATAAATAAACAAATTTTCTAGGTCGTCCTATTTTGGTAGATGTTTTGGAGTTCCATAAGTTTGCGTTAGTTACAGATTACTACAGACTGTTCTGTTTTTGACAGATTCTGTTTTTCGTGTGTTGTTTGCTTATTTTGATGAATCTATGGCTAGTAAAATAGTTTATAAACCATAGAGAAGTTGGAATACAGTAGGTTTAACACCAATATAAATAAATAATGAGTTCATTACAGTACCTTGAAGTGGTCTTTTGTTTTCTTTCGCTAACGGAGCTCACGAGATTTTTGTTGAGTTTTGTGTTGTGAAGTTTTCAAGTTTTGGGTGAAATCATTTGATGGATTATGGAACAAGGAGTGGCAAGAGCCTAAGCTTGGGGATGCCCATGGCACCCCCAAGATAATCTTAGGACACCAAAAAGTCAAATCTTGGGGATGCCCCGGAAGGCATCCCCTCTTACGTCTACTTCCATCGATAACTTTACTTGGAGCTATATTTTTATTCACCACATGATATGTGTTTTGCTTGGAGCGTCTTGTATGATTTGAGTCTTTATTTGTTAGTTTGACACAATCATCCTTGCTGTACACACCTTTTGAGAGAGCCATACATGATTTGGAATTTGTTAGAATACTCTTTGTGCTTCACTTATATCTTTTTGAGCTATATAGTTTTGCTCTAGTGCTTCACTTATATCTTTTAGAGCATGGTGGTGGATTTGTTTTGTAGAAACTATTGATCTCTCATACTTCACTTAGATTATTTTGAGAGTCTTAAATAGCATGGTAATTTGCTTAAAAGTCTAATATGCTTGGTATTCAAGATTTGTAAAACTTTCTTTTGAGTGCGTTGAATACTAAGAAAACTTTGATGCTTGATAATTGTTTTGAGATATGCAGATGGTGATATTAGAGTCATGCTAGTTGAGTAGTTGTGAATTTGAGAAATACTTGTGTTAAAGTTTGTGATTCCCGTAGCATGCACGTATGGTGAACCGTTACGTGATGAAGTCGGAGCATGATGCGAGCTTGTGGGTGGAGGTGGCATAGGAGTTAGGAAAACATAGACACCCAAAAACGCAAAGATGATCATAGGTTGGATGGGTGCCATGCAACAGAAAATAGGGAGTGTGGGATGCAATGGCACGAGAGGGACGCCGGTTAAGTAAGTATGTGGCCGTGTGCAAAGCTTCGACCCAAAAGGGAGGAGTGAGATTGGCTTGCATGAGGAGGGTGCGAACGATGTCGTTGGTGGTGCGAATGAGACGCTCGGCCTTACCGTTTTGGGGAGAGGTGTGAGGGCAGGAGAAGCGGTAGGTGATGCCGTTGGAGGAAAAGAACGATCGTAGGGATGCGTTGATGAATTCGCCGCCGTTGTCACATTGCATGCTTTTGATGATCACATGGAATTACGTGTAGACGAATGTGAATAAACGTTGGATAACGGTGGACGTGTCGGATTTGTGATGCAAGGGAAAAGTCCATGAGTTACGTGTAGACGAATGTGAATAAACGTTGGATAACGGTGGACGTGTCGGATTTGTGATGCAAGGGAAAAGTCCATGAGTAATGTCTGTAATCATCTAGCACAACGAGATAGTATTGAAAACCCGAAAAGCTTACAACCGGCGAGGTCCATAAATCACAATGGATTAAATCAAAAGGAGGAAAAGTTCTACTGGTAGATGAAGGAAAGGGGAGGCGGGGTTGCTGTCCTAATTGACAAGCACTACAAGGAGTGTGTGGCTCTTTATTACATTCAATAAGAAAATTATGGGTGATGGCAGAGAAGCTTTGAGCGCCGGGATGCCCAAGTCGACGGTGCCACACGTCCGCGGAAGCAGCAAGAAAGGTTGTCGCCCGCGCCAGAGTGTTGCCAAGGAAGGGGTAGAGATCACCGGTGCTAGCGGAGATCATGAGAACCTTCCGGGTGCATAGGTCCTTCACAAGAAAACCACAAGGAAAAAATTTAACAGAGCAAGAGTTGTCAGTAGTGAACTTGCGAACGGAGATAAGGCTAGTAACAACAGTGGGGGAGACAAGAATATCGGTGAGACAAAAATCGTGAGGGGGGAGAGTGGTGAAACCGGTGGCCGTGACGGGAAGATGTTGCCCATTGCCGAGAAGAATAGAAGAAGGTACATGCTTTAAAGAAGAACGAGACGTGGTCAAGGTACCTTGGTTGCCGGTGACGTGCGAGGAGGCACCACTGTCCATATACCACTCGGGGGTAGGATTGGCGGGGAAGCCGGAGTTGCTGTAGGCGGCGTTCAACATGGCGAGGTGCTCCCACGAGGGTTGCTGGGGTGGGTAGTGCGGCGGTGGAGGCGTCGGCTGGTACATGGTGTAGGCATGAGCATGAGCGCCCAGACGGGGCCCAAGGACGCCGGCGACATTGGGAGGGACCCAACCAGAGCGCGGCGGTGGGAGGGCCATGCCATACGGGGCGAAATACCCGGTGAACGGCGAGAACATGGGCGCCGGTTGGCCGCGCCCAGAGGAGTCACCGCGCCCACGGCCGCGACCACGTCCGCGTCCGCGACCACGGTCACCGCGACCGCGATCAGAGGACGGCTGCTGGGGAGGAGGGGCCTGGGCGCGGGCGGAGGGCAGCCTTTCGAAGGAGGAGCTGCCCGGGCCGCGATCAGCAGAGCCACGTGGGACGGTGCCAGATCTGCTGGTGGAGCCGCGGTCTCCGCCGGAAAGAGCGAAGGCGGAGGCGCTCTCTTCGGCGGCGCGTTGCGCCTGGGACTCCTCAGCCAGGACCACCCGTGAGAGGACGGTGTCGAACGGGAGGCCCTGGTGGTCACCAAGGACAACTCAGATGGTGTCAAGCCGCTTGTCGAGGCCGTGGAGAAACTGGGTGGTGAGGTCGATTTCCGTGACGGCGTGGTTGATGTCCGCGAGGCCGTCGGTGAGGAGCTTCATGCGGCGCGCATACTTGGCCACGGGGAGGTCACCCTGCTTGAGATTACGATACTGCCGGTTGAGGATCATGAACCGGGCAGCTCGATTGGCGAGAAAGAAATCGCGGATCTTCTTCCAGAGGGCGTAGGTGGTGGTGGCGCCGACGACGTGGTCGACCATGGGATCCGCAAGAGTAGCGTAGATCCAAAGGGCGACATGGGCATCAAGCTCGTGGTAGGAGGCATTGGCATTGGGAGGGAGCGGGTGCTCGATGAGGAAGAGAATGCCATAGCGAACCAGGACCATGAGGAAGAAGGACTTCCATTTGTGATAGTTGTGGTCCGCGGGATTGAGGAGGAACTTGATGTGGTTGGTTATGTGGTCTTGGAAGATGGGGTGGCGGGGAGCAGGGGGTGGCGGCGCCGGTGGAGCCGAGGTGAAGATGGGGGCGAATTGTGATGCAGAGGAGCCGGTGGTGCCGTGGAAGAGGGAGGGGCTGGTGCCGAAGACGAAGGGCGGCGAGGTCGCCATGGAGGAAGCCGAGGCGCTGGGGGCGGCAGGCGCCGTGGAGGAGAGAGAGGGCGGCGAGGTGCCGGAGGTGAGGACGGCGGAGGAGGGGGAGTCGTCCGCGGCCATAGACCTGGATATCTGATACCAAGTTGGAAACTATCTTCCTTGATTGATTGATTGATTACCGGTGTTACAAATTACAACATATATACAAAGAGAGACTGCCCAACGTTCCTACAATGGTGGCACGCAGGCCAGACGTGGCTAGACTCAGTCTTACATTAGTTAGAGAGTACATGCGGAAATACATATGCTAGTCCACTCCACTCCTCGTCCGACAGCGGGACAACCATAGACGACGCCAAAGACTACAAACGCCACTCCATAGACCCCAAGGGAAAGCGACCGGCGAGGAAGTAGTGAAGTCCGGCGCGCCCTCCTCTACATTTTATTCTATCGTAGGATGAGCTTTTGTGAATATGTTATGCTATGTCCGGTTAAACTTGCCATGTCCAATCGTTTGTGAACCTCATATGCTATGTCCGGTGGTAAATTCAACTTTATATGTCCAATCTATGATCTATTTCAAATTATCTACGTGCTTTTGATCACGTTGCATGGGGTTGCATTGCATGATTTTGGGTGTTTAGATATGAGGGGAACGGCTGTAGATGTGGCCAAATGGGGGGTGACCAGGCGCTATCCGTGGACCCGTCCGTGGATATATGTGAGATCAAAGTTAAGACATTCTGGTTGTAGATATATCACGATACTGATGCGCAAATGCTAGGAGCCTAGGAATATCTGTCGAGGTCGGCCTCCACAAAACAACAACGACGTGCAGATGATGCTGGCAGAAAGTTGGCGTTCTCTCGTGATGCTGGCAGATGACCCTGGGCCCTCGCACATCGCGGAAAAAGGGGACCCATATTATAAGATGGAACCCACCGATAAAAGGCAGGAGAGCAAGCACTCTACTCGTCTTGGATTCAGTCCCCTACCAAATACCCAAACCAAGTTCCTCCAGTCCAGAGTCACCACCTTCTTAAATAACAGAAACCTAGAAACATTCAGAAGATGTCGACCTCCAAGCAAGATCAAGACGGAGAGAGAGGAGAGAAGCCATGAGGTATTAGGCGAACTGACCAAGGTCCAAGGGAGTGAAGCTAACAAGAGGAGCCCCTGCAAGCTGCAAATGACCACCATCGAGTAAATCTGCAGCAGCCAGCTCCTGGCCAGCAAGGTGAATCCACACTTCCATCTCTCTCAACCACAGGAAACGCACATGTATATTTTTATGCCATTTCTTAGCACTATTATCAACTGTAACTAAGAACGAATCAGTTGACCAATAGGAGCAGTGGCAAGAACAGTCAACATGAAAGATGGCAGTAGATAACACTGTTGGGTAATGGAAATATAATAGGGAAAGCACATGAGTTCGCACCAACCTGCAGTGGATACCGGAGCAGCGAACGGCCGTGTACTCTAGTTCCTATGCGCGATCCAGCAGCGTAGCTGCGACCACGGCCGGCTCAAAGAAGGAGGCGAAGGAGAGCTAGCAGACCAGCAATCCAAAAGTAAGAGCCCAAAATCAGAGCATTAGGGCTTTAATCGACGGAGAAATTAGGGGAATAGCATGCATCAAGCTCGAGCCTTGCTCGGCAGACGGCACTAGCTCTACTTTGGGAGGGCGGCCTGAACAGAGGGGGTTGAGGAAGAAACGAAGACTGTCGATGCGTGTGTTCTCTGTTCTAATAGAACAGCACGTGATAGCTAGCTCGGTTCAGGTAAGTAGATAAAAGACTCGTCCATATAACCCCCGGGGTTAAGTCCAAAACCAATTACTTAACCCCTAACCTTCACAATACCATTTAAACGCCCCCTAAACCTGATTAGGGCATGTACAACGATGTACGATCAGCTGTCTAGAATGGGTTATAGCTAGGATTTTAGATGACGTGGAGGAGAGAGAAAGAGCTCGTCGGTAGAGTTAACAACGATCTGTAGTGCTTGAAAATTGCTCACTACGGACGGCGGCGGCCTTTCTAACAATAATGTTAAACATACAAAGAATTATACGCAATTACACGTTGACTAAGATTTTTTTTCATCTACTAACCAATCATAAACTTGTCCCCCCCTGATTTTCAGAGGGGTGGGCCGCTTTCCCACCTATTGACCAATCAAATTAACCCTTTTTGTAAAAACTTATAACTCGTTTGTACGTGTAGCATTACTCGCCTTTCTAGTGTTGTATGTCTGCAAAAACGGCAACTGTCCCTTTTGTAGACAGTAATAGCGGTGGGGTCGGCCGGAGATGGATGAGATGCTTTGTAGACTAATTAACATATTTTCCTAATTTTAGGGTGTTACATATATTAAGAAAGGACGGTCTATTATATGAGGTGTTTTTCCCAATGTCTACTGGTGATGTAGAGGATTGCTACAGACAACACGCGTCTCAACTAATGTACATACCCTTAGACTAGTCACATTGAAAGTAATTTCAGCAGCAACATCGAGTCCAATTCAGCAAATTTGCTTGTGTGGCAATGAATTAATGAGTTTCAGTAACTTAGCTAGTTACTGTAACATCACATGTCCCAATGCAATATGAATCTATAACCTAATAAATGAACATACATGACACCACACTTATGTTAGTACCCATTATGAAAATAGTAACATGGTATAGGGATATGTGTATGTTACCAGTATATGTTACTCTTCATTGTGGCTAGTATTAGAGTGGAGGCTGTTTGCCTGCGTGGCATGGGAGGCTGCTAGGTTGGCTAGGTTGATGGCGCGAAAGGAACTGGCGCTGTAACTTTCTCTAGCTGTTGATTTCGTCTGGCGCCGGAGGGGACCTCCTCGCCTGTTCCCCATCCTGGCCGCTTCCTCCTGATACAGCACGTGCCCCGTCCACTGCATCCACCTCCACTCCTCGGGGCTCTACCAGATTTATTCGAACCATCTCATGGAGACCAAGGACAATGAGGTTGTCACCAGCATCGAAGAGGAGATGGGGTTGAAGGCAGCAATAGACACTGCCACACCGTTGAGGCCACTACCATCTGGCTGAAGAGCAGCGGATGCTCAAGGCGGTTGCCGGTGCTTGCGTCGTCGCGGTCGAGCGGGGGAGGATGCTGAAGGCAGTAATGAACGCTTCCGTCGTCCAGGCCGTTGCTTGGATGTTGTTCCCGTCGTTATGGATATATCTTTGGATTCCTCCAATAACGGTCACGAGCCATGTTATGCCATTCAATTAATTACATCATATTTAAATTATAATCTTAGTTTATCTCGCATTTGGACCATATCTATATTTAGTTAGATGTTGTATCATTGCAAGCATTTGAACCTTGTCTATGCTATGTTTATATTTGAATTTCAGTCTGGCAGTTTAGAAATGATGCATTTTAAATGTTGTTAAATTGTATGATGTCAAAACATAGTCAGTGTGAAATTGGAGATGAAACGTAGTCCATATATCCATACGAGAAACAGGGGAGGAAAATTGTAAAGGGTGCAGTTTCTAGAGAATCTGAAAAACGGCAGGGCTCCTAAAAGTTTAAAATTGTTTTAATGGGCCCTTTAAAACTGTATTTAGTAGAGTTGCTCTTTGTGCTCTCCTTTCCTTAATTTCAGTCCAATAGTGCTTATTCTGTAACTTCATTGATGGATATATCCATGTCAGTTGAGATGTTCTGTTCTACTCTTTTTGCTATTGTAGCCGCTCAAATGAGGAGGTTCGGTCCTGTTGAGAACGTGCTCCGTGCTACTATAAATCTCGGTATGATCAAAGTCTTGTTCAACCGTGATGCTTCTCTATATTTTGGTTTCCATTGTCAAGCATTTTCTTTCGTGCTTCTGAAAATGTGGCTACACACCAGCCTCTTTTATCAATTGATGCTCGCAACCTACACTCTCAAGTCAAATGTATGGTGATAAAAGCCAGGACGGGCAAAAATTGTTCATCGTGTATTTAAAAGATCAACTATTGAAAATGGTCATCGTGTTTTGAAAAAAGTTCGTCGCTCATTCAAAACTATTGTTCATCCTTCTTTAAAAAGTTCATCATTTTTCAGAGAAGGTTCATCTTTCATTTAAAACTGTTCAGTGAGTATTTCAAAAAATGTTCAGCGAAAAATTCAAAAATGTTCATTGTGTGTTTAAAAAATGTTCTTCATGTATTTAAAAAATATATTAATTGTGTATCATGGAATTTCCTTCTCCTCTTAGTTTTCCTTTTTTAAATTTTCTTTCATTTTTTTTCTTTTTCACATTGTGTTTAAAAATGTTTGCAGTGTCTAAAATTGTTGGCCACATATTTCACGTATTCTGAAAATGGACATCCTGTTTTATTAAAATTCAGTGTATTTAGAAAATGTTTAACATACATAAGAAATGTACATTGTGTTTTTAGAAAATGCTCGGTAAATATGCGGTTGCGCACGACCAATGTACATGCAGTTGCGTGCGGTCTGCAGGCGTGCGAGTGCAGTTGGGCCCGACCGACGGGCATGTAACTATAATTGTGTGCTATCGGTGTGCATGCAACTGTAGTTGCGCATCCGGACGTGCAACTCAGGTTGCCGTGACCGGCTGACATGCAAATGTATTGACATGGGAAAAGACAAAACTAAAAGCTGCAAAACATATAAAAACATAAAATCAATCAAACAGATACAAAATAAGCAAATAAAAACTAAAAGGACACGAGATGAGCATGGATCTCCATGTAAGGTCTGGTTGCTTCATCGACTGAGATTTAACTAGTCAAGTTTGATTGAAATTTAGCAAAAAAGGCATTGACTGAAATTAACCAAGTCTAAGTCAGTTGAGATTTAGCAAAACTGATAATTAGAATGTCCCTCGTTGCTTCATCTATTCAAACACAGAACACCCGGTTACTTATTTCTTGGCGTTTAGGCTAGCCCATGTGCCACCATGTCCTCCTCTGTGTTTGCTGGTAGCAGTTGTCACTTGTTATACACACAGCATGAGCTGGCCCTGCTGACTGGCCCCCGACCCTCGGTCCAACATAGTCGAGACCACATATCCACACAACATGATCCGAGTTAACAATCAAACAGTTGCATATTTTTGTGATAAAAGAGTAGTGATGTGAGCTCGAGTAACATATATGTACGGTACATAATTTAATCTCAATTACTTAAAAGAACTAAGATTTACTCGTCCATGTCATCTAGATTCTATACAAAGAGTTGCATTGAATGTAAGAACGTGTGAAAGCAATGAGGTTGATTATAGAACTTCCATTTTTTATAGAATCTGACTCTACATCTAGCAGTATCTACAGTTAGTAAACTTCGGCTGCGTGTGCTATTCATCTGGTAAAAAATATTAGAGGTCTCTTGAGAATGCATGTGAGATTAATATTTCGTTGTCACACTGACTATTATATTCGGCACTTCCGCTTCCGTACAACCCCGTAAACACATCAACGAAGGAGATCTGTTGACACCCCTTTAATAAAGGGCTATAAAATTAAAGACAGCCCCGAAAAACTGCGCCATGGGCCGGCCCATTAGTGAGTGTATCCTGTAGCTGGGTATCGAAAATCAAAAAACAACGCAGGCTACTAGAGTAACATATATGTACGGTACATAATTTAATCTCGATTACTTAAAAGAACTAAGATTTACTCGTCCATGTCATCTAGATTCTATACAAAGAGTTGCATTGAATGTAAGATCGTGTGAAAGCAATGAGGTTGATTATAGAACTTCCATTTTTTATAGAATCTGACTCTACATCTAGCAGTATCTACAGTTAGTAAACTTCGGCTGCGTGTGCTATTCATCTGGTAAAAAATATTAGAGGTCTCTTGAGAATGCATGTGAGATTAATATTTCGTTGTCACACTGACTATTATATTCGGCACTTCCGCTTCCGTACAACCCCGTAAACACATCAACGAAGGAGATCTGTTGACACCCCTTTAATAAAGGGCTATAAAATTAAAGACAGCCCCGAAAAACTGCGCCATGGGCCGGCCCATTAGTGAGTGTATCCTGTAGCTGGGTATCGAAAATCAAAAAACAACGCAGGCTACTAGAGTAACATATATGTACGGTACATAATTTAATCTCGATTACTTAAAAGAACTAAGATTTACTCGTCCATGTCATCTAGATTCTATACAAAGAGTTGCATTGAATGTAAGAACGTGTGAAAGCAATGAGGTTGATTATAGAACTTCCATTTTTTATAGAATCTGACTCTACATCTAGCAGTATCTACAGTTAGTAAACTTCGGCTGCGTGTGCTATTCATCTGCTAAAAAATATTAGAGGTCTCTTGAGAATGCATGTGAGATTAATATTTCATTGTCACACTGACTATTATATTCGGCACTTCCGCTTCCGTACAACCCCGTAAACACATCAACGAAGGAGATCTGTTGACACCCCTTTAATAAAGGGCTATAAAATTAAAGACAGCCCCGAAAAACTGCGCCATGGGCCGGCCCATTAGTGAGTGTATCCTGTAGCGAGGTATCGAAAATCAAAAAACAACGCAGGCTACTAGAGATCGAACCCATAAACTTGACCGCTGGTGAACACGACGCTAGCCACTGGGACAAACTAAACTTGGTGGCACGCATGCGGCGCCATATAACATCAAATAGAATTGATGTACTGTAAATTGGTTGTTTTTTCTCGGAGGAATTTTTCGGAAACCGGTCAAAACGGATTTTCCGTTACCCCCGAGAAAATACGCTACCGGAAAATTTTGTTTATAAAATATTTGAATTTGATCTGTCCAAATGATCATATAATATACCTATGCAAACTATTACTGTTCAGATGATTTGGTGTATTTGCTGTTTGTGCCAGTAAAGGCCACCAGGGTAAGGATCTAGCTCCTACTATTGCACATTAATTTTTAGTAGATTTTTTCCATCCGGTGGGCTATTCGCGTTTAAATAAAAGCAAACGGAAATGGGCGACCGCAAGGACTCGATCCCAGCAAGTCCATGGAAGATGTGTCGCGTACTGACAAACACAAACATTTTTTTTCAAATTTTCGAGCATTGAAACTACAAACCTTTTTTCAAATTACAAACATTTTCTGAATACATGTTTTTATTTTGTAGGGCATAAGCTATTTTTTGTTCTCTATTATTTGGTTCTTCTTCTCTTTTTCGTTAATTCATTTTTCTTCTTCTTGAACTTTATTCTTCTTTTTGGAACCTGTTCAAACATTTGAAATTTTGTTTAGAATACCAGATCCTTTTTTCAAAATATAGTTTACAATTATAAAATATGCTATGGAATTTCACAACATGTCCAGTTTTGAATTTTTAGTTCACAAATTTTGGAAATGCTTGCATTTAATTTAAAAAATGATGAATTTAAGTGAAATTACATGGTTTACAATTTTCATCAATTGTTGGGACTTTTTTACAATTTTGGAAAAAGTGTTCAAGTTTGTAATTTTTTCATATACAATTTGAAATTTCAAAATTTTCAACAAATTTCAATAAATGGTTGCGACATAAGAAAATCTTCATATTGATTGATAATGACAAAACTGTAACAGAAGCAATCAATTAGGAAAAACAACATGCTTAGGGAGGCCTTGTGTGGCACACTCTTTTCAAATGGTGTTTTTGGGGATTATGGATAAATGCGCCCAACTTCTTGAAGCGGACTACCAAAGACATATGAGTCATTCATGTCAGGTATTAATAAGTTCCAACACGTTTACATGCATGTTGCGACACTTATGGCCATTTATCAGCCCTTATCACCAAGAAAACTCCCGAAAATGCAAAACTTGTCAAAAATCCAAACAACTTGGCATGATGCATTGTTGGTCATAGAAGCTGGTGGAAAGCATTTGGACCATTTGACGGTCGTCGAAAAAACATGCTTTCAAATGAACCCGAAAACCCTTCATTTAATATCGTCTGTTTTTGGACATCTTAAAATGACCCAACTTTTTGCAAGAAGGTGGGATGCCCACGGTAGGCAAGCATGCAAGGTTGAACGACTTTCATCACTGCATGCAAGTTGCGACACATCCGGTCATTTATCGGTCTTTTCTAACTGAGAAAACTTCGAAAAATGCAAAAAATGTCGAAAACCAAATCAACTTGACATGATGCCTTGAATTGGTCATACAAGGACATGAAACAATTGGGTTCATTTCAAGGATGTCGAGAAACAAGCATGCTCTCACAAAGAATCTTCTAGGCCTACTCAACCACCCTCCGTTGAACATGGTCTTGTTTTGGACATTCTTCAAATGTTCCTAAATTTTGCCAGCAGGTGTTTACACCCGTGGTAGGCACCTATGCCATGTTTGAACGAATTCTGACACCGTTTGTAAGTTGTGTCACGTTCGGCCATTTATCCGTGAATTTTCATCAAGAAAACTCTATAAAATGCAAGAACTATAGAAAACTCAAACAACTTGCCATGGTGAGTTGAATTGGTCATATAATCTCGTGGAGAATATGTTTTTTTAATCATTTAATAAATATTTGAAGGAAAAAGAAATTTAAAATCAATTTAAAATAGTTAATTAAAGGTGCTATTTTGGTATTCCAAACAATATTGTTTTTTAAGATTCCAAAAATAATAATGAAGTTCCAAAAAAGTTTAACGAAGAAAAGAGAAGGAAAACAAAAAAAGTAGAAAATCAGAGAATAAGAGAATAAGAGAAGAAAAAAGAAAAAATTGTAGAAAGGCAGCAAAAAAATTCAGATTGCCGCTGTTTCGTATAAGGCGAGCAGCCGAGAGACGTGTTTGGGCTGGCCATTTCTGCAGATAGCGTCACACTATGAAAACTGTTTGGGCCGGCCATTTCTTCAGATTGTTTCTGAAAACTGTTCACACTATGAAAAAATGTCCTGTTTTCATACTTTCTCAAAACTAGTTCTTTTTGGGAATTTCAAAAACTGATCGCTCTTTTGAAAAAAAATCGAAATTTCGGAAATGTTCCTTTTAACAGGCTTTGTTCTCTAAATTCCAATTTTTTTGAATTTTTCAGAAAATGTTCAGGGTCTAAAAAATATGTCAAAAAAGGCACTTTTATTAAAAATAATGAGTTTTGAAAGTTTTTAGAGTGGTTCAAACAACTGTCGGATTTTCAGACATTACTTGCGTTGTTAAGATTTTTCACAATTTCCAAGAAAAGAGAAAGAGATCCAAAAACTGCCCAGATTCTGTATAGTAGGAGTAGTTTTTAACGGGCGCGCTCAGTTTTTGTCATCAAAGTTTCTCACGTGTACTGGTTCGCCACCATCCTTTCTGGGCTAGAGGTGCAGAGTTCGAATCATTGTGTGGTCGCTTTTTATTCCTCTACACACATTAGATGGAATTTCCTATTGGCCACTCATTGCGGCAAAATGCCACCGCTTCGCACAGGGAACGACGGAGCGACGCTGCTTGGGCAGGCCCACTTACGTAGATACGTTAGGAACTGCCCAATCCGGTTTTGTGAACCTTCTAGAAGGTTCCCTGAACCGGGTTTTCGTTTCTTTTATCAGTTTTCCGGTTTTTCACTTTTCTGTTTCTTTTTTTTCTGTTTCTTTTCCTTTTCCTTTCTTTTTCTTTTTTCTTTTTTTGTTTCTTTTTCAACACAAGTTCGCACTTCTACAAAATGTTTAGGATTTTCTGAAAAAGCAAAGAAATGTTCCTATTTTTTCAAAAAATGTTCTTATTTTCTAAAATTTGTTTCATAATTTCTAGAAATACATGAAAGTTTCAAAAAATGTTCGTGTTCTGCAAATTGTTTTCAAATTTTCAAAAATTATGATGTTTTCTGTTTTTTTCATAAATTCAATAAATGTTCGGAAATTTAAAAAATGTTCGTGTTTTTTAAACGGTTCAGAATATTAAAATATGTTCCTGTTTTCAAATGATGTTTGGCAATATCAAAAATTGTTCATGCTTCTGAAAAACTGTTCAACAATTCAAGAAATGTTACCAATACAGAAAACTATTCAGAATATTAAAAATTGTCTCACAAATCCAAATATTGTTCGTGTTTTCGAATAATGCTCTGAAATTTCAAAAAAAGATCATGCTTTAAAAAAATTATTTAACAATTCAAAACATGGACACATTTTCAAATTTTGTTCTCAAAATTCGATAATTGTTCGAGCTTTTAAAAAAATGTTCGGGAATTTCAAAATATCTTTGCGCTTTACAAACATTGTTCCCATTATTCAATTTTTTGTTCTCAAAAGTCAATAAATGTTTGCTATTTCAGTAAATGTTCAAGAATTCCAAAAATTGTTTTGTCGAAATATGTTCACGCTTTTATTTTATTTTTTGGAATTTGTCCGAGTTTTTCAAAATTTGGTCTTCTTTATTAAAGCTTTGTGCGTTGCTACAAAAAATAACAATTTCCGAGGAAAGTTCGAACAATATCATAAAAGCTGTCCGGGTTCTGCCTTGGTGTTAGTTTTTATACCGCCACGCTCCCATTTTTTCGCAAGCACTTGTTAGGTCAACTGGTTAGTCGCTCTGCGACCGTAGGAGGAGGTGCTGAGTTCGAATCCTAGTGACAAGACTCTGCGCGCATGTATCCTTTTTTTTTAAAAACATCAGTGCGCTCACTACAGCGCCCTCTATTTGGGCCGGCCAGTCGGGGGGGTCCGTGCGTGCGTCGCTTCGCTGTTTGACGCAAAATGCGTCGAGTAGGAGCTCCCACATTAGATCGCTGACGCGTACTCTTGTCATGCGGTCTCTACTACGGAAACCTTCATGGGCCGGCCCAGTCCTAGTGACAGAGAAGACTCTGCGCGCATGTGTCCTTTTTTTAAAATGTCATGCGGTCTCTACTACGGAAACCTTCATGGGCCGGCCCAGTCCTAGTGACAGAGAAGACTCTGCGCGCATGTGTCCTTTTTTTAAAATGTCATGCGGTCTCTACTACGGAAACCTTCATGGGCCGGCCCAGTCCTAGTGACAGAGAAGACTCTGCGCGCATGTGTCCTTTTTTTTAAAAACATCAGTGCGCTCACTACAGCGCCCTCTATTTGGGCCGGCCAGTCGGGGGGGTCCGTGCGTGCGTCGCTTCGCTGTTTGACGCAAAATGCGTCGAGTAGGAGCTCCCACATTAGATCGCTGACGCGTACTCTTGTCATGCGGTCTCTACTACGGAAACCTTCATGGGCCGGCCCAGTCCTAGTGACAGAGAAGACTCTGCGCGCATGTGTCCTTTTTTTAAAATGTCATGCGGTCTCTACTACGGAAACCTTCATGGGCCGGCCCAGTCCTAGTGACAGAGAAGACTCTGCGCGCATGTGTCCTTTTTTTTAAAAACATCAGTGCGCTCACTACAGCGCCCTCTATTTGGGCCGGCCAGTCGGGGGGGTCCGTGCGTGCGTCGCTTCGCTGTTTGACGCAAAATGCGTCGAGTAGGAGCTCCCACATTAGATCGCTGACGCGTACTCTTGTCATGCGGTCTCTACTACGGAAACCTTCATGGGCCGGCCCAGTCCTAGTGACAGAGAAGACTCTGCGCGCATGTGTCCTTTTTTTAAAATGTCATGCGGTCTCTACTACGGAAACCTTCATGGGCCGGCCCAGTCCTAGTGACAGAGAAGACTCTGCGCGCATGTGTCCTTTTTTTTAAAAACATCAGTGCGCTCACTACAGCGCCCTCTATTTGGGCCGGCCAGTCGGGGGGGTCCGTGCGTGCGTCGCTTCGCTGTTTGACGCAAAATGCGTCGAGTAGGAGCTCCCACATTAGATCGCTGACGCGTACTCTTGTCATGCGGTCTCTACTACGGAAACCTTCATGGGCCGGCCCAGTCCTAGTGACAGAGAAGACTCTGCGCGCATGTGTCCTTTTTTTAAAATGTCATGCGGTCTCTACTACGGAAACCTTCATGGGCCGGCCCAGTCCTAGTGACAGAGAAGACTCTGCGCGCATGTGTCCTTTTTTTTAAAAACATCAGTGCGCTCACTACAGCGCCCTCTATTTGGGCCGGCCAGTCGGGGGGGTCCGTGCGTGCGTCGCTTCGCTGTTTGACGCAAAATGCGTCGAGTAGGAGCTCCCACATTAGATCGCTGACGCGTACTCTTGTCATGCGGTCTCTACTACGGAAACCTTCATGGGCCGGCCCAGTCCTAGTGACAGAGAAGACTCTGCGCGCATGTGTCCTTTTTTTAAAATGTCATGCGGTCTCTACTACGGAAACCTTCATGGGCCGGCCCAGTCCTAGTGACAGAGAAGACTCTGCGCGCATGTGTCCTTTTTTTTAAAAACATCAGTGCGCTCACTACAGCGCCCTCTATTTGGGCCGGCCAGTCGGGGGGGTCCGTGCGTGCGTCGCTTCGCTGTTTGACGCAAAATGCGTCGAGTAGGAGCTCCCACATTAGATCGCTGACGCGTACTCTTGTCATGCGGTCTCTACTACGGAAACCTTCATGGGCCGGCCCAGTCCGGGGGTACGTAGAGCATCATACATACAAGGTAGGAATACCATGTGAAAAGTCTATACTGCCCTTTTATATGTTTTATTGGGACTTTAAATTCATGCAGGTGCCCAAGTCAAGACAGGAAACAGTACTATGGAACCAACGAAAACGCCAAGCTTGTGGACAAAATTTAGGAAATGTTTGAAGTGCTTGCAAAATTTCATCACAGAATCACATTCGTAGAAGTCCTGGCAAAATCAAATAAAATCAGAGCTCAAAAATGTTCGAACGTACCATTTTCAGAGCATTGTCTTTTTTTTGCGACGAATTCCAAAAATGTGATTTCATGATGAAACTTTGCAGACACACTAGAAATTCCTTAGTGTTTGCGATAAAATATTTCATAATGTTTTGAACTTTTCTACCATTTTTTGAACTTACAGTTCATCAAGGAGCATATGAGTATGCGAGCAGATACTTCGCGTGATCTGTAACTTATATTTAATGGAATTTTCTAGTAGGGACTCGCCTACTGTTCAGCTGTCAAAAAAAGAATGCATGCTATACGGACGTCTCTATTTTTTCTGTCACAGTGAATTTTCCTATTATATAGGCATGATATTGTGTTATAATTGGAGCATAATTGCACAGGAGCCAATACTACGGAATCAACGAAAGGACCAAGTTATTGGACAAGAATATGGAATGAACAGGACGTTCAGATAATGGTACTCATCAGCCTTGTACTGCAACTCTTCATGCTATTCGCCGGTAACACCCGGCGGTGGTTCAGAACCGGTTGGCTGAGGTTCTTGGTGTGGTTGGCTTATTTGGCGGCATTCCCTGTTGCCGCCTCTGCCATTGGCCTCTTCTCCCAGTACGAGGACAAGTACAAACTAAGAAGCCTCGAGTCATTTGAGCATCTTCAAACCCTGACGTTGCCCTTCCTCTGGCCACCTTTTCTCCTTCTTCACCTCGGAGGCCCGGACGGTATCACCGCATTCTCCATTGAGGACAACAATTTATGGACGAGGCAATTGATAAACCTCATGTTCCAACTTGGTCTAGCCCTGTATGTATTTTGGAAGTCGTTCGACTTACTTGACTCTCAGTTGATAATAGTAGCGGTGCCCCTATTTGTTGCTGGGATAATCAAGTACTGGGAGAGGATATGGGCGCTCAAGAAAGGAAGCCGAGACAGCCTTGATTGCCGCATGAAGAATGAAGATCCAAGTCCCCCAGCTCAAGCTCAATCTGGTGATGTCGTGGCATCTTGTGCTCTTAACTCGGCGCTTAGCGGCAGAGGACTGCTTGTTGGACGGACACTGTTACAGCTGGGAAGTAGGGCTGAGATTGAGGTGCTGAGTATTTTTCCAGCCACCGAGTCAACAAAAAGGAAGCTCAAGATCATACTGACGGAGCTCGGTATGATATACGATATGCTATACACCAAAACCATGGTACTGCATAGCCGCACCGGCATCATGCTCCGGTGCATCGCCCTGGTAGCCATGACGGTCGCACATGTGCTCTTTTTGACAAATCAACATATGAATGTCGAAAAAGGAAGAAACCTTGTCATCACCTATGACTTGTTCTTAATGTCCTACTGTATGGAAGCTCTTTCTATCTTGGTGGCGATAGACTCACCCTGGACAAGGGCACGCTTCAACCTGGGAACATTTTGTCTTACTCAACTCATATTATGTTGTTTTACTCAAGTCTTGTCAATGTCAAATACGTACATGGGTCAATTCAACCTTGCAGACTATTCCATGTCCAAGAAATCCACGTCAAAGTTCATCTCCGAGGTCTACGAAGCATTGGGTTTGGAGAAGCACTGGAGAAACTTTTGGCATATCAAGCACGTGGAGGACAAGGTGATTGTCCTCTATATCGTGGGATTGTTCGGCACTGAGCCAAATCATTCTGAGGGGAGATCCCGGCAGTTAAATCTTGGCCAGGAGCTGAAAGATTTGCTAAATCTACCCTTTGAGCATACTATTTTCCGTCTACATATATGGACTGAGTTGCATTTAAGCACATACTCATTGGGAGGGGGTGGCGTTGTTGGCGAGATGTCATTACTTGTGGCAGAATGCTGGAAGCTATCAAATTACCTCATGTACCTTATGTCAGTTTGCCCTTCAATGTTGCCGGTAAGCAGTGTTGCTCGAGATTTTGAGCCCCTCTTCTCGGAATGGGTCAGAGACAATCATAACAACTTGACAAAGGCAGAAGTGTTAGAGAAATATGCAAATACTGTACTGGTAGGCAGCTCTCCCTTCAGAGACACACCTGCTTCCGTGGAAACCCTCAAGGATTTGAAGGAGGTGTGGGCGAGGCTGCTCATCTATGCAGCCGGTAAGTGCCCCTTTGAGGAGCATGCGCGGCAACTCGGCAACGGAGGAGTGGAGCTTCTCACCGTGATTGGGTACCTCATGATGCATCAGCAGCTTGGCGATGTGGGAGAGAAGGTCGAGCTCTCACCGTCCGGTTTTCTTCCTGTACCACCACAACCAGCGTCCTTAACAGGTCATATGAGAGTCAGGCCAAGCGTCCACTTGCCAGTGCCAGCATCACTCCAGCTCCAGCCGCTCTACGCCTTTGAATTCGTCTACGATGATCACCGGTTGCCGACGTCCGTCAAGCCCCTCTCGTTGTCATTACTTGGGCCGGGGGAGCCCGACAACCCCGAGCCAAGTGCGGCAACCCAAGTTACCCCGGACCAGAGTACATCGCAACCGGTAACTATTTTACCATATACTGTACCACTTGTATAATGCTCATATATAAATTTCCTTGTGCATAATGCTGATACCCTGTCCCTGTGGTGCAGAGTACCTCTGGTGGAACAAATGTGGCACTGGAGATAGAGGAATTAGCTGGTGGGCACCAATAGACAGATGCCCAGTCGTGGATCTCTCTCTGCCTGGGGTCCAAGTCCAGCCATCATAGGAGGGACAAATCCCAATGGCTTCATCTTCATCCATATCTGAACCAGCTGTCTCTTCATCCTCTCCGGCAGTTTATTCCAACGGCGTGTATGCAACAAACGTTTCTGCTCGATTACTTTAATTGTTATATTTGCCTGTAATGCGCTGTTCGATGAACTTTGTGTTGTGTAAGCTGCGGCTGTGTCAGGCAGCTCAGCTAGCGTGGTTTGTATCTTCTTTTCTAAAACGAAGCGTGGTTGTATTTTATTGAGTCACATGACTATATATGCATTCGCTTGTTTGGACTCAAAAATATACGTACCTGGATAGTGCTTGCTTTCCTGATTCATACTGCCGTCGTGAACACGTAGCTTCGGAATTCGTTTACTGGAGAGATCACTGACACGACACCAAGACAGAGAACAAGAGAGAACAGATTGCTGATGTGTATGGTTTTTTTTTCTCTGTAAAAGATCCAACGGCAACGAAAAGAGCATCTAAATAATAGTGGAGCTGAACTTTGAAAAGCAATCCTTCCTTCAGCAACAAAGTAAAACAACGAAATGGGGAATTTCTTTCTGCCTACGTCCAGTCCGAGCTAGCTACCACGCTGACACTGGATGCCCGAACTAACGTGAAGCTGGCCCTGGGGGAGTGCAGGGACCTGACCAAGAACTATTGTGTCATGGACCCGGCTGTACCTGGCACTACCGTGACGAAGAAAACCTCAAGGCAGACTAAACTGAAGAAGTTTCAGAACAAGCGCAGACGAGATCAAAAAGGGAAAGGCGCGGAGCAACACGCTACACTGGCAACGATTGGGTCAAGAGTGCTGCATTGCTATATGTATGTCACCCTGGGTTTATTTACTGGGAAGTTACCTTTTGGTCACGGACGGTACGAACTGGACTGAATCTCCTTTACCCTGTTCTTCAGTCTGTTGTTCCTCTGTAGTTCATCCCTTGTTTCCCTCTTGTTCCTTTCTTGTCCTCAAGCCTGTAACTGAACACCATCAAACTCTAGTGCTTAAGTGAATTACTTGTGTGATATATGATCGTGGTTCAGACAAAAAATGTCACGGTTGTTTCTCAACACGCAAATTCGAGTCGCAGTGTCCTAGAGCCAGCTAGTAGATCGACAGGACCAGTCGCGACGGTTAGCTACCTGGTAATCTATTTGGTGACGAGGATATCTCTGAGGTGAATTCATCACTATGGACTAGTACGATGCTGAAGCTGTCGGGGCTGCAGCGAGGGTCTCGAGCTATATGGACGGGCACGAACGAGCGGGTGAATCATGCTTCTATGGCGGTACCTCCTTCGGCCTTTCGGAGTTTTGTGTCATTTTCTGGTTAGCATCACACTCCGTTGATCTGTTCACAGGATCGTCTGAAAAATAGAAGGCCATGTAAGTTCCCTCCCTGCTTCTTCCTGCCACCACGACCAACCACGTTTTAAACTGCACCTTAGACTGATTCCTCTATTTACAAATATGGAAGTTTAAAAAAAAGTTTGCCGTTTTACTAACCGTCCGGCAAACTTTTACTACCTTGCAAAAATAGAGTGACTGATGCAGTTTCAACTCCAACACGTGTAAGGCTGAATTTGTAGAACTATGTGCTGCTGAGTTTGGGAGTTGTACATAGCGTGCTGTAGTGTGATTCCACATATGCAGAGGGTTTCCTGACAAAAACTCAGCACCAAATCATTGGTGCAAGTTCGAATTGTTTTTCGGCGCGGGTTGCCCAAGCTGATCAACACGGGAGCGGCCGTGGCCAACTACCTGACAAAACTAAGATTATTATCATCGACCCAGCGCCAAGAGCAACTGCACCCAGTCAAAAACTAATGCTAGCTTCTTGTCATCTGACTCATACATCTAGATCGGAGTATAACTTTTGCGAGCTCGCGGTTCCCCATGTTAATGATACCCTTTTCCAGTTCATGGTTTTACCATGATCGCCAGACGAGCCAAACAATATCTAAGGTGATCCCATAGATTGTTGACTTGCAAACCGAAGAGAAACCAGGGATCATCAGCCTCTCCACCCACCATTAGCATAGCACGATGGAAGTGCTTTTCCGAATAGGGCGGAGCGGCCCTGGAGCACCTAGGAACCGGAAAGAGAAGCGGCAGCTCCAGGGCTTGAGAGATGAGCTTGACGCTTCCTTGGAGGAGGAGCTTCAACGGCGGCCAGAAGTAAGGATCATCAACAAGTATGCAGTCGTCATGGCGTACATCCGAATGGGCATGAAAGGCGTGGGTGCGATGGCTCTCTTGTGGGCCACCGTGGTCCTTCTTGGCGGCTTCGTCTCCGATCTGAGGAAGATAGATTTCTGGTATCTGACCATGATTGCATTCGTGCAGGCTGCCGGGTTAGTAATTATATTCAGCTCTCTCTTGTATGCAAAATTCCTGAGAAAGGTATAGGTAGTGTTAGTGTTATCAACGCATGCAATTTCCAAATGTGTTTACTACGATTTCTGAAACCAAACGTGACTAAGACTTTAACTAAGAACATCCCATCTGAAGACGCTCCTGTCATCATTAGGATTGACCAAAGCTAGCTTCTCAAGCATGAAATTCCAAGCAATTAACTTTTGCCGTTAGGCCGCTTTTCAAAAAGAGATGTAACCTTCATAGCTCTGCCCAAAATTGGATAATTTGTTCTTTTTGTTTGATGACATTCTAATTTTCCTGTTGACCTCGTGTCCTGCTCTACTTGGAACAAACTCAGGCTATCTGACACGATGGGAGAAGCTCGCTTGGAATTCTTTCTCTTATATCTAACATTACATCTTGGGGAGAAAAGAATCATGATCAACGTACCAAGTTGACTACGGTACAATGCCTGAAGAGAGAAATACATATAATCCGATCGAGAATAATAGATCTCACTTTGGTCGTGATGTTTGGACCTGTGGTGTACTTTGCGCAGCCTGGGCCAATTCTGTGTTGCTTGCTAGCGGGTTTTCGTGTACAAAAGCAAGACTATGGCATCACCGACGGAGATGCAAGTAAAGCAAATCTGAAGCCCGCGCTGACCTTATTCTATTGTGTATCTCTTGCTCAAAGCGCAATATGCTTATTGTGTACGATAGTTGAAGGGATTGCTGACAGAAGCTTCGTGGATATTCTTTGCCAACAACATGGTTTCAGCTCCGAAGTACTTGGTGCATACTTGCAGAAAACCAAGCAAATGTGCATAAACAACCCCGCATCCACAACGAGCTGGAATTTGATCACATATGGTGCTGACATGCTGGATTCCCAATTAGCGGAGGACTGTGCTGCTGGAGGAAGGGTACTAACCATGTTGATAGATCTTGATACACCGGTACAAATAGCATGGCTGCTAAATAGGTCACCAAGACAAAGAATTCAGAAGCTGATCAGAACCCTTGCTTGGAGAAGCCCGGCTGAGAAAAAGATGAGATGGCTTGCAGCGAGGATTGTGGAGCATCTCGCTAGTGATCTCAACCTTGCTCACTTTCCAGGAGCACTGGAATGCATATCCTCCCTCTTGGACACCTCCTGTCATAACAATGTTGATCAAGAAGCTCTCCATTGGACATCTGAAGTTGACCGCAGCAAGTAGAGGAAATGGACAGAACTCCAAAACAGAAAAATAGCTGGTAACCAGCAGAAAGATAAAGATGGTAACCAGCAGAAAGATAAAGATGGCATCAGTAGCCATACAGTAATAGCCATCTTTCTAGAACAACTTCACATTCCCGGTCGTTTGATCACGGATAATGCTACAATTGCCTTCGAGTGTTTCTACAAAATTCAACATAGCAGACAACCAGCAAACACACACTGTGCTTTCAAGCTGGACTTGGCAAAAGCATACGACAGGGTCGATTGGGTTTTCTTGGAGGAAGCCCTTTTGAAACTCGGTTTTGACCGTATATGGGTAGGTTGGGTGATGTGCTGTGTGAAGTCTGTGAGATACTCCGTCAAGTACAATGGAGAACTATTGGATCCATTCACCCCATCGAGAGGGCTCCGCCAGGGGGACCCTTTGAGCCCCTACCTTTTCCTCTTTGTAGCCGAAGGACTGTCATGTTTGCCGGACAAAGCAATTCGCGAGGGAAGGATCACTCCACTTAAAATAGCCAGAGGAAGCCCCGGTATCTCGAATTTGCTGTTTGCCGATGATAGTCTGCTCTTCTTCAAGGCTTGCAGTGAGGAGGCGGAGTGCATTCTGCAGATTCTGAGCACCTTCCAGAAGGGTTCGGGCCAACTGTTGAGTAACAATAAATGTTCAATTCTATTTAGTAATGTATGTCCGGAGGCAACCCAACATGTTGTTAAAAAGGCCCTTCAAATTTCTACTGCCACCTTCGAGAGTAAATACCTGGGTCTTCCGGACGTATGAAGAATTCTTCATTCCAACCGATCATGGAGAGATTCGTCAAGAGATGCTCGGATTGGTCTGAAAGGTTTATGTCCTTTGCTGCGAAAGAAGCTTTAGTAAAATCAGTTTTGCAAGCTCTCCCCACCTTTTGCATGGGCGTGTTTAAGATGTCACAGGGATTCTGCGACACATATGAGAAACTGATTCGGGAATTTTGGTGGGGAGAGGAAAACGGACACCGGAAAGTGCACTGGATGTCGTGGGATCGAATGGTCCAGCCGAAGAGAGGAGGCGGCATAGGCTTCAAAGATATGAATCATTTCAACCAGGGCTTGCTCGCCAAACAGGCTTGGAGATTGCTGCAAAGGCCGGGGAGCCTGCGTGCACGAGTCCTAAAGTCTAAGTACTACCCGCATGGTGAGTTGATTGACACTGTATTTGCCTCAGAAGCATCCCCGGTTTGGCGTGGGATCGAACATGGGCTGGAACTCTTAAAAGCGGGGCTTGTCTGGAGAATTGGAAACGGAGAGAAGGTTCAGATTCAAAGAGACAATTGGATTCCAAGGAAGGAGGGGCTTAAGCCTGCAAAATTCATCCGGCGTTATAGGCTGAGATGGGTTGACCAACTAATGTTGGCTGATGGCAGGGGATGGAACACAGACCTGATACATCAACTGTTTCAACGTTTTGATGCTGAGGCCATCTGTAACATCAAGCTTCCCAGGACGGATGCCCAAGATACTCTAGCTTGGCACTTTGAAAAATCAGGCTCCTTCACTGTCAGGAGTGCGTATAGATTGGCGGCCTCACTCCAAAACCAAGCGAGGTGCCCATCCTCAAGCTCCACAAATGATGCAGACGACCGCAGTATCTGGGATTCGATATGGAAGGCAAAAGTACCAGAGAAGGTCAAGTTTTTCAGTTGGAGAGTCGCCACTAACACTTTAGCTACAAAGAAGAACAAATGGAGACTCTCTCTGGAGGTGGATAGCACGTGCACCATTTGCGGCAATGGAGAGGAAGATGAATACCATGCAGTTGTGTCCTGCACAAAAAGTAGGGCACTAAGAGAAAAACTGAGAGACGACTGGGCCCTGCCAAGTGAGGTGCAGTTCAGGTACACCAGGTCAGATTGGCTTCAGAACCTTCTCAGTCTTTGTTGCATGGAGACAAGAGCAAAAATACTCCTCCTACTTTGGCGGTGCTGGTTCCTCCGGGATGACTGTGTGCATAATATAGGGAAGGAGCTCATTACCCGATCGGCGATCTTCCTGAAACATTACGAGGAGGAAATCAGGGGCGTCGGTACTATGGAAAAGGAAGGACCAAATCTCAAACAGAAACAGGTGTATGCAGGGAACGCTTTGGCCGGTCGGATTCCTCTGCACCAACAGACTGACGGCTTCTTTGTCGAGGGGATCGACAAAACCACTGCAAATCAGTGGTGTCCTCCAGAGGTGGGCACTATCAGACTGAATTCAGACGCAGCTTTCCGGGCAGACAGCGGAATTTCCCACGCAGGTGTGATCGCACGAGACCACAGAGGGGTCGTCCTTTTCTCACTGTCCAAACAGATCGGCTGCTGTGGAGCAGTAGAGGAAGCCGAGGCTCTAGCTCTCCTTGCTGGACTACAGACCCTGTCCGACCTACATAAGGGACCAATCGTAGCTGACACGGACTGCATGTTTCTGTCAAATGAGCTGCGACCAGGGGCTAGCAACTTATCTGCCTGGTACCCCGTGATCGCTGACATAAAGAAGGAACTGGTGAAGTTCAGTAATGCCCAGGTCAACTATACGAGCAGGAAACAAAACAAGATGGCTCACCTTCTAGCTGCTCGGGCTAGAAGTGAGGAGGACATGTATATGTTGGCGGGCGTCCCAGAAGACCTGGCTGCAGCTTTAGCTGCCGACCCTGTGTTGGCTCAGGAGTAGTTTGTACTCCTTGTTTCTTCCTCAAAAAAAAAGAATAACTTCACATGATCTATGATGCTATGAAGAATGGAGGTACCCTAGGGCAAGACAGCAAGTAGAGGGAGTGAGGGAGTCCTGGATTAGGGGGTGTCCGGATGGCCGGACTATACCTTCAGCCGGACTCCTGGACTATGAAGATACAAGATTGAAGACTTCGTCCCGTGTCCGAAAGGGACTTTCCTTGGCGTGGAAGGCAAGCTTGGCGATACGGATATGTGGATCTCCTACCTTTGTAACCGACTTTGTGTAACCCTAACCCTCTCCGGTGTCTATATAAACCGGAGGGTTTTAGTCCGTAGGACAACATACAGAACAACAATCATACCATAGGCTAGCTTCTAGGGTTTAGCCTCTCCGATATCGTGGTAGATCTACTCTTGTACTATCCATATCATCAATATTAATCAAGCAGGACGTAGGGTTTTACCTCCATCAAGAGGGCCCGAACCTGGGTAAAACTTCGTGTCCCTTGCCTCCTGTTACCATCCGGCCTAGACGCACAGTTCGGGACCCCCTACCTGAGATCCGCCGGTTTTGACACCGACATTGGTGCTTTCATTGAGAGTTCCTCTGTGTCGTCGCCGTTAGGCTTGATGGCTCCTATGATCATCAATAGCGATGCAGTCCAGGGTGAGACCTTCCTTCCCGGACAGATCACTGCGGGCCAATTCACTTGGTCATCTGGAGCAGATCGAAAGCTATGCCCCTGGCCGTCAGGTCAGATTTGGAAGTTTAAACTACACGGCTGACATCCGCGGGGACTTGATCTTCGACGGATTCGAGCCACTGCCAAGCGCGCCGCACTGTCACGACGAGCATGATCTAGCTCTGCTGCCGAACAGTGCCCTGGAGGCCGCACCCGCATCGGCTTCGACCCTTAATTCGGAGCCAACTGCGCCGATCGAGGATGGGTGGTTCGACGCCGCCTCGGGGGCTGCGATCCCAACGGCGATCGAGCCGAACACCAGCCCCGCACTTCGCGAGACTCGTGACTCCAAGGAGCCGGACTCCTCTCCGGACTCCGAACCCTCCGCGCCCCTGCCGATCGAATCCGATTGGGCGCCGATCATGGAGTTTACTGCCGCGGACATCTTTCAGCACTCGCCTTTCAGCGATATTCTGAAGACACTAAAGTCTCTCTCTTTATCAGGAGAGCCCTGGCCGGACTACGGTCAGCAAGGTTGGGATACGACGATGAAGAAATTCAAATCCCACCCACCACCCACTTTGTAGCCACTGTCGATGATTTAACCGACATGCTCGACTTCGACTCCGAAGACATCGACGGTATGGACGCCGATGCAGGAGACGATGAAGAACCAGCGCCTATTGGGCCCTGGAAAGCCACCTCGTCATATGACATATACATGGTGGACACCCCAAAAGAAGGAGATGGCAATGGAACAGCGGAAGATGACCCCTCCAAGAAACAGCCTAAGCGCTGGCATCAGCGGCGCCGCTCAAAATCCCACCAAAGCAAATACGGTGATTCTAGCACAGGAGATAATAATACTCCGGAGAGTGCCAAAGAAAACCCCCTCCAGCAAGATTCAGCACAGGAGGATGGAGAAGCCAGCCCTCATTAGAGAGCGGCAGACAGAGAGGTCGAGGACGATATGCCTCCCTCCGAAGACGAGGCAAGCCTCGACGACGATGAATTCGTCGTGCCAGAGGATCCCGTCGAGCAAGAGCGTTTTCAACGCAGGCTTATGGCCACGGCAAGAAGCCTCAAGAAAAAACAGCAACAGCTTAGAGCTGATCAAGATTTGCTAGTCGACAGATGGACTGAAGTCCTTGCGGCCGAAGAGCATAAACTCGAACGCCCCTCCAAGAGCTACCCAAAGCGCAGGTTGCTACCCCGATTAGAGGAGGAAGCACTTAAACCTACATCACCAGCACTTGATACGGCCGACCGGCCACCTCGTGGCCGCGACAGAGAGGCCTCTCGGCCCTCCACTCAAGCCGCACCCCGTACCAAGGCACGGGAAAATGCGCCAGACCTGCGAGATATGTTGGAGGACAAGGCAAGGCAAACAAGATCGATCTACGGATCGCGTGGGCGCCCCACGACTCGAGACGATAACCGTCACGCCGGACACAAATCCGGTAGGGCCGAACACAGTAGACAAAGCTCATTGGAGCTACGTCGTGATATAGCCCAGTATAGAGGCGCCGCACACCCACTATGCTTCACAGACGAAGTAATGGATCATCAAATCCCCGAGGGTTTCAAACCCGTAAACATCGAATCATATGATGGCACAACAGATCCTGTGGTATGGATCGAGGATTATCTCCTTCATATTCACATGGCCCGCGGCGATGACCTCCACGCCATCAAATACCTCCCACTCAAGCTTAAAGGACCAGCTCGACATTGGCTTAACAGCTTGCCAGCTGGATCAATCAGTTGTTGGGAGGACCTGGAAGCCGCATTCCTCGACAATTTCCAGGGCACTTATGTGCGACCACCAGACGCCGATGACCTAAGCCACGTAATTCAGCAGCTAGAGGAATCGGCCAGGCAATTTTGGACACGGTTCCTAACAAAGAAAAATCAAATAGTCGACTGTCCGGACGCAGAGGCCCTAGCAGCCTTCAAGCACAATATCCGTGACGAGTGGCTTGCCCGGCACCTTGGACAGGAAAAGTCGAAATCTATGGCAGCACTCACGACACTCATGACCCGCTTTTGCACGGGAGAAGACAGCTGGCTTGCTCGTAGCAACAATATGACCAAGAACCCTGGTAATTCGAATACCAGGGACAGTAGTGGCAGGTCGCGTCGCAACAAGCAGAAGCGCCGCATTAACGGCGACAATGCTGAGGATACGACAGTTAATGCCGGATTCAGAGGCTATAAATCCGGTCAGCGGAAACAGCCATTCAAAAGAAATCCTAGGGGCCCGTCCAGTTTGGACCGAATACTCGACCGCTTGTGCCAGATACATGGCACCCCCAAAAAGCCGGCCAATCACACCAACAGGGATTGTTGGGTGTTCAAGCAGGCAGGCAAGTTAACTGCCGAAAATAAAGACAAGGGACTGCATAGTGATGACGACGAAGAGCCCCGGCCGCCGGACAACAGTGGGCAGAAGGGTTTTCCCCCACAAGTGCGGACAGTGAACATGATATACGCAACCCACATCCCCAAGAGGGAGCGGAAGCGCGCATTAAGGGACGTATACGCGGTAGAGCCAGTCGCCCCAAAGTTCAACCCATGGTCCTCCTACCCGATCACCTTTGATCGAAGGGACCATCCCACTAGCACCCGTCATGGCGGATTCGCCGCATTGGTTCTAGACCTAATTATTGACGGATTTCGTCTCACTAGAGTCCTTATGGACGGCGGCAGCAGCCTGAACCTGCTTTACCAGGATACAGTGTGGAAAATGGGCATAGATCCCTCGAGGATTAAGCCCACCAAAATGACCTTTAAAGGCGTAATACCAGGTGTAGAGGCCAACTGTACAGGCACAGTCACACTTGAAGTGGTCTTCGGATCTCCGGATAATTTCTGAAGCGAGGAGTTAATCTTCGACATAGTCCCATTCCGCAGTGACTATCACGCACTGCTCGGGCGAACCGCATTCGCCAAGTTCAATGCGGTACCACACTACGCATACCTTAAGCTCAAGATGCCAGGCCCTCGAGGAGTAATTATGGTCAATGGAAACACCGAACGCTCCCTCCGAACGGAGGAGCACACGGCGGCCCTTGCAGCGGAAGTACAAAGCAGCCTCTCCAGGCAGTTCTCCAGTCCGGCCATTAAACGTCCGGACACCGTCAAGCGCGCCCGGAGTAACCTACAACAAGACCGCCTGGCACGTTCCGAGCAGGCGTTGCAATGCGGCCCCAACCCCAGCCCTCGCAAAAATGCGACACCAGTGCTTCGCATACATAACTACGCTCTAGAAATACCATGGGTACAGGGGGAGGGGCACCATCACGGCACGCCCGAAACACGGCTTCAACCACACCAGGGGCTGCCGATTTTTTAATTTTCTCTTACTTTCAGGACTCCATTCTACGGAAGGCCTGTTCGGCAGTTTAATTGCCGCACAAACGACGCAAGAACCAGGGAAGCAGACAAGCCATGCCACATTACGGAACTCCCAGGTGGTCTCTATCACGAGCAGTATACATGTTTCGCATACCATTCCGCAGCCTGCCCCTGGAACGGACATGTTAAATAGTCCAACCTTTTGCTTATCGCATTATTTGTATCATTCTGCTTTGATCGCAGCCCTTTTTAATAAACAATGCATAGCTTTTGTCTATTTTTGCGTTACTCTTTTTTTACAAATATATGTTCCTTAACGACATGTTGCACCCGTATACTTTGGTACGGCCAAAATACGCCAGGGGCTTTAGTACCCCTCAATATGGTGTGAGAAGTCCGAACACTTTAACAAGTGCGGCACCCCGAACTTATAGCATTATATGCATCGGCTCCGAATCATGTCTTGGGTCAGTTGTTGGGTTTGCCCGGCTCCTATGTTTTGGTGCCTTACGTTCCGCTATGTCGACTAAGGTAGCACTAGGAGAACTACTGCGATTGTGCCCCAGTTGAGCTGGGTCGAGCACCTCAGTAGAGAAAGCTAAAACTGACTGTCATGATGAAGCGAGAGCTGGTCGCTGTTCGAGAGGTTTTTCGAGTCCCTAAAGACTTATGCCGCTTAGAGCGAGGAGTCGGCTTTGTCCGGCCAAGGCGTGGATAGCGCCCCGAACTCGGTCTTCCGAATACCAGGGGCTTCGCCGAAATTTAAAATTATAGAATTCTATGGCTAAGTGAGAGTGTTCACGCATTATAGTCCGATTGCCTTGTTCGTTGTGCTGAGCGCCTCCCTCAAAGGACCCAAACATGGGAAAAAGAGCGCTCAGGTTTATCTCCCAACACCCCAGCACTAGCGGCACGGGGGCAGAAGCCGACGACTCGCCATCTCTTAGAATTGATAAACAGCCGCACAGAAGGTAATATTTTAAATTCCAACAGCATTGCTTAGCGCATATGAACAAGTTTTCAGCGCACAGGACAAAACGAGTGAGTTTTACTCAAAAATTACATCCCTGGAATATTCATCCGCCATAAGGCGGGCACCCTTCAGAACATCCTTATAATAATTCTCGGGCTTGCGATGCTCTTTCCCCGGCGGTGGCCCGTCCTTCACAAGCTTCTCAGCATCCAGCTTGCCCCAGTGCACCTTAGCACGGGCAAGGGCCCTACGGGCACCTTCAATGCAGACGGAGCGCTTGATGACTTCGAGCCTTGGACAGGCCCCCACCAGCCGCCGCACCAGCCCGAAATAGCTCCCAGGCAGAGCCTCTCCAGGCCACAGCCGAACTATGAGGCCCTTCATGGCCTGTTCGGCCGCCTTGTGGAGCTCGACCAGTTGCTTCAGCTGTTCGCTCAGGGGCACGGGGTGTCCGGCCTCAGCATACTGAGACCAGAACACCTTCTCTATCGAGCTACCCTCCTCGGCTCGATAGAATGCGGCGGCATCGGACACACTATGGGGAAGATCTGTGAATGCTCCTGGAGAGCTCCGGATTCGGGTAAGTAACAAGTAACTCAAGTTTATGTGTTTGCTTTGCATAAAGAATGCCTTACCCGCTGCTATCTTTTTCACCGCATCCAACTCCTGGAGGGTCTTCTGGGATTCGGCCTTGGCAGACTTGGCATTTTCAATAGCCACCGCGAGCTCGGACGCTCGCGTCTTTGAGTCAAGCTCCAAACTCTCATGTTTTTTCATGAGAGCCTGGAGCTCTTGCCGCACCTTGCCAACCTGGGCCTCATACTTCTCCCGCTCGGTGCGCTCCGTGGCCGCCCTCTTCTCGGCCTCGAGCAGCGCTTGCTTAAGGGTCGCCACCTCAGACATGGCCCCTACAATAGCCACGATAATCCTGTCATTTTTGCAATTGCACTTTTTTTATATATTTAAACAAGGTATTTCTTACCTTCCTTGTCCTCGAGCTGCTTCTTGGCACGCCCGAGCTCTTGCTCGGACTAATCGAGGTTCTGCTTTAGCGTGTCCACTTACGCAGTCAGTACGGCGGACGCCAGCAGAGAAGCCTGCATACGCATATTGACTCTTTTTTGTTAGACTCCTGCGAATTTAATTTGATCCTCTATTCGGCTTTTCTTCCCGAACGCGAAACAGAGCATCAGGGCTACTGTCTATGCGGTAATATTATTTACACATTCTTTACTTACCTCAAAGCCTGTTAAAACGCTAGCACAAGCTTCAGTTAGTCCGCTCTTGGCGGACCGAACCTTCTGGACCACCACACTCATAATGGTGCGGTGCTCCTCGTCGATGGAGGCGCCTTTGAGCACCTCCAACAGATTGTCCGGCGCCTCCGGTTGGATGGGGGTCACCGGCACGGTGGGCTTGCTCCTCTTGGAAGGAGGTCGCCCGCCGGACTCTGGAACCTTTGAAGGTTCCGGAGCAGTGTCCGGCCTAGAGCCGGACTTGGAGCCCTGGGGGGATTTATCCCCTTTACTCCTGGAGTGCGGGAGGTCGCCTTGCGGCGCCTCCAGGACCACCTCCTCCTGGCTTGGAACCTGTTGGGACAGCACTTCGGCGTCGTCCGTAGGGCGGGGGGAGGTAGCCGTCGGAAGCGAATTCACATCCGACGAGTCCAATGAACCGCTCGACGACGCGTCGAGCCGGTCTTTGGGTGGGTTGCATAAACATATTCGACATAAGGGAAAGTTGTGCAATAAAGGAATACTATGAATTACTCTGGTATCCGGATACTTACGATTTCGCCAGGGGCTTGGCCCTGAGCGGCCACTCCTCTCCTCCATCGTCGGCGTTGGTGGAGTAGTCCGGAGGAAGGGTTTTCCCCTTCTTGGACCCTTCGGCCTCCCCAGTGAGGGCGGCCTTCCTTTTCTTCTCTCCCCGCGCTGGAGGGGGAGAGGTCTCTTCTTCCTCCTCCTCCTCTTCACGGGAGGAATGCGCCTTGGAGCCGTCGGATGATGAACCCGACACCCCCTGGCGTCGGGCACTTTTTCGAGTCCCCGTGGCCTTCTTCATGGCCTTCTTCTCCGGCACCACATAGGGTGCCGGAACCAGCAGCTTCGCCAAGCGGGCATCGGCTGGGTCTTCGGGCAAAGGAGCCGGACAGTCGATCTGTCCGGACTTCGCCTGCCAATCCTGTCAAAGGTAAGGGAGCTTAGGTCCCGCATAGAGTTAAACTATGGAAAACCAATACCCTGTAAAAGGTACAAACAACTTACCGCACTAGCATGACGCTGCACGCTGAATCTGCGATCCTCAGTAGCGGATGCGGGAGCCTCGGCGCCCTTGAAAAGCACCTTCCAGGCATCTTCGTACGTCGTGTCGAAGAGCCTGCTCAGAGTTCGGTGTTGCGCTGGGTTGAACTCCCACAGATTGAAGGCCCGTTGTTGACACGGGAGGATCCGGCGGATGAGCATAACCTGGACTACGTTGACAAGCTTGAGCTGCTTGTTCACCAGGGTTTGGATGCATGTTTGCAGTCCAGTCACCTCTTCTTTGCTGCCCCATGACAGGCCCGTCTCTTTCCAGGATGTGAGCCATGTTGGGGGTCCGGACCGGAACTCGGGGGCTGCGACCCAGTCAGGGTCGCGCGGCTCGGTGATGTAAAACCACCCCGATTGCCACCCCTTCAGGGTCTCCACAAAGGAGCCCTCGAGCCATAAGACGTTGGGCATCTTGCCCACCATGGCGCCTCCGCACTCCGCCTGGTTGCCGCGCACCACCTTCGGCTTGACATTGAAAGTCTTGAGCCATAGGCCGAAATGGGGGCGGATGTGGAGGAAAGCCTCGCACACGACGATAAATGCCGAGATGTTGGGGATGAAATTCGGGGCCAGATCATGAAAATCCAGGCCGTAGTAGAACATGAGTCCCCGGACGAATGGGTGGATAGGAAAGCCCAGTCCGCGGAGGAAGTGGGGAAGGAACACTACCCTCTCATGGGGCCTTGGGGTGGGGAGGAGCTGCCCCTCTTCGGGAAGCCGGTACGCGATGTCATTAGACAAGTATCCGGCCTTCCTCGGTTTTTTGATGTGTCCCTCCGTGACGGAGGAGACCATCCACTTGCCTCCCGCTCTGGACATGGCTGGAGAAGGTTGAGGTGGGGGGTGCGGACTTGGGCGCTGGAGCTCGAGTGCGCGAAAATGGATAGGCAAAGGAGGAAGAAGGCGTAGGTGAAAAGGTGGATCCTTATCCCCTTATATGGGTGGACGCAACTACGTGTCCCCACCAGCCTGGTAAAACGCGCTTATCTCCAAGCGCCGTAATCAATGGCGCAGTTGGGTTACCCATGCCCGTATTGATGAGAATCCCGGAATAAGGGGGCACGATCTCTGCTTCGACGAGACGTGCCAAGGAAACCTCCTCGCATGACACGCTGAGGTGGGACAATAAAACGATTCGAATAAAGGCTTGGCCGTGGTGCGATGTCACATTACGGAATACGTCAGCAGATTAGATTTGTGTAAATATTATTCTCTCTATGGCAATATGCGGAAACTTATTTTGCATAGCCGAACACTATCTTTGTGTTCAAAATCTTCTATGAAGTACTTGGAGGAGGAACCCGCCTTGCAATGCCGAAGACAATCTGCGCGCCGGACTCGTCGTCATTGAAGCCTGGTTCAGGGGCTACTGAGGGAGTCCTGGATTAGGGGGTGTCCGGATGGCCGGACTATACCTTCACCCGGACTCCTGGACTATGAAGATACAAGATTGAAGACTTCGTCCCGTGTCCGGAAGGGACTTTCCTTGGCGTGGAAGGCAAGCTTGGCGATACGGATATGTGGATCTCCTACCTTTGTAACCGACTTTGTGTAACCGTAACCCTCTCCGGTGTCTATATGAACCGGAGGGTTTTAGTCTGTAGGACAACATACAGAACAACAATCATACCATAGGCTAGCTTCTAGGGTTTAGCCTCTCGGATCTCGTGGTAGATCTACTCTTGTACTACCCATATCATCAATATTAATCAAGCAGGACGTAGGGTTTTACCTCCATCAAGAGGGCCCGAACCTGGGTAAAACTTCGTGTCCCTTGCCTCCTATTACCATCCGGCCTAGACGCACAGTTCGGGACCCCCTACCCGAGATCCGCCGGTTTTGACACCGACAGGGAGAATGATAGAGGAACCGATGAGGATCTGGTTTTGCCAGGCTTGAGAATTCTATAGAATTTGTCTCACGATAGACATAACTGCACACTGATATACAACACCAAGGATCTTATTTCAAAAATAATTGCGCCTGTCAACTCCAATAAAGTAGTAGAAGATATCAAGAGCAACGATGTATGGACAAAGGTAGTTGACGTATCACTGGCAGTGGTGGGCCGGCTCATGTGTTCTTCAGGAAGCACCGGTGAAGCGATGCGCAGCCTAATTGCAGATGATACTGATGCAATAAAAAACCTGGAGGCCGTTTTGGAGATGGATACAGGTAGAAACAACAGTGTGATAGAGCTACAGGTGAGAGTTATAGAGGTTCTAACACAGTTAGCCTTGCACCATCCAGCAAGTACTTTTTCTACAAAGAGAAGAGAAAAACTTATTAAGAGGGTGCTACACATCTTCATTACTACAAATTGGATGGAACATTATTTGAAAGATGAGAGAAGGAAGATCGACAAACCAACTACAAGCCAACAAAAGACACTACCAAGAACCCCAACAGGAACATGCATAAACGATCTTGTTAGAACATTGAGCGGAGCACAAACAAAAGGGGAGATGTACAGGCAGGCTGCAGAAGCAAGAGAAAAGAGGATGAAAGAAGCAAAGGAAACTGCAAGCCGGCTTAAAGCAAAGGCTGGTGAAGCATTGGCCATGCTGTCCGGTGATCCAGAGGCTATCAAGAATTTCACAGGATGCAACGATGTTGTTGTTCATCATCTTACTCAATTGCTTGACTCCAAAAATAAGACCATCAGCTGTGAAATAAGTGCAACAGATAACCTGTGCAAATTGAGATAAACATTGGTTGTCATATTAGCACAGCAATAATCTTGAAGCATTTAAGAGACTACAACAAGGAACCAACCTTACGGCAGGTATGCCTCAATGCATATATGATAATAATGTTGTCCATTGTCTCTAATTAATTAAAGTAACCAAATTACTTGTAGTACCCACTGCGTGCCATAGGTTTTTGGCAATCAACTTTTTTTAGCTAAACTAATATGTGTGTATATCATTTCAGGTACTTGCGGAATTGCTTCCCATACAAGCAGAAGCAAATAATACAACGACACCCAGGTGTTGGGAGCGTGCCTTCTCTTGAATTAAAGCAACCGAAAATGACATAGAAAACCCAGGTGACAGTGGGCAAGATGAGCCTTCTGCTTTACAGAGCAACCTCATCCAGCAATGTGGAGAGAGGAGGCTGAGAGCAGAGCTGTTATCACTTGTCGTAGCAATTCGTGCAAGCAGCAACCTTAATTTAGCAAATGTGTTGTTGCCGGCGTAGATGGTTGCCCAATTCGACGATTTTGTGGTGAGATTCAAGAAGATGGTAGAGGGCAACATGTATGCCATCCCTGCATGCTTGGCGATACATAAGCTTAGCTGCGAGATGGTTATAGAATTCATCCGGGATGATCGGAATGTCGAAGTGATCGACAGGCACAATATCGTAGGCACATTATTGGAGGCTTCAGAGATGATGACTGGGCTTGAGAGCAGCATGCTTTTCGCTGGCGTCGACCGTGACTGCCACGGGGTTCCTCTGAAACCTCTCTCCTCTGTTCTGGCTAAGAAAGAGAAGATCTTTTGATACAGAGAAAAGGGGAACTGGACATTGATGCAGCGCCTGCCTGTGCGCCATGATTGCTGCGGTGGAGAGAATCTTTAGTATGGTAAGAATATTGTGCTTGCTGCTTTTTCTTTTGTTTGATTTTCGAATTTGTGAGACTTTGTAGTAATAGGCTGCGTGCATCTACAGGCGCAGAGGTGGGGAGTATACTTCTTCCATTATCTCCAAAAAAAATCTGAAATTGTTTGTGGATTAAAAATTCAGGTACATATTCTGCATCATGGCAAGATGTAAGGGTTTTGTATGATGTATATGTGCATTGCAGTGTGTACAAGTAACATATGGTTTTCCCTATCCCTTGGGAAATGAGGATTTGCTATTCATTCATGATATAATTGCATCCCACCTTTTAGTTCCTGAGTTCTACTGAATTGAGATACTGAGAGCCACCTAGATTGTTTCTACATCTAATTGTCTTAATTTTGCTGTGTGGGCTAGCTATGACAAACCAAATCGACATAACAACCGGGGCTATCCACCGCACGCGGCTACTCCGCCGCTCGAATCAAGGTAGCCGCAGCCACGCCTGCCCAGCCTCCGATCAGAAACGAGCACCGTCGCAAACTAGCCTGCGCCACCAGTCCTCCCCGTTGCCCATCTGCTCGAATTGAGCAGCCGCATATAGCCCGTGCCTCAAAATGAACACAGACCTGATATATCAACGGTTTCAACGTTTTGATGCTGAGGCCATCTGTAACATCAAGCTTCCCAGGATGGATGCCCAAGATACTCTAGCTTGGCACTTTGAAAAATCAGGCTCCTTCACTGTCAGGAGAGCGTATAGATTGGCGGCCTCACTCCAAAACCAAGCGAGGTACCCATCCTCAAGCTCCACAAATGATGGAGACGACCGCAGTATCTGGGATTCGATATGGAAGGCAAAAGTACCAGAGAAGGTCAAGATTTTCAGTTGGAGAGTCGCCACTAACATTTTAGCTACAAAGAAGAACAAATGGAGATGCTCTCTGGAGGTGGACAGCACGTGCACCATTTGCGGCAATGGAGAGGAAGATGAATACCATGTAGTTGTGTCCTGCACAAAAAGCAGGGCACTGAGAGAAAAACCGAGAGACGACTGGGCCCTGCCAAGTGAGGTGCAGTTCAGGTACACCGGGTCAGATTGGCTTCAGAACCTTCTCAGTCCTTGTTGCATGGAGACAAGAGCAAAAATACTCCTCCTACTTTGGCGGTGCTGGTTCCTCCGGGATGACTGTGTGCATAATACAGAGAAGGAGCTCATTACCCGATCGGCGATCTTCCTAAAACATTACGAGGAGGATATCAGGGGCGCCGGTACTATGGAAAAGGAAGGACCAAATCTCAAACAGAAATAGGTGTATGCAGGGAACGCTTTAGCCGGTTGGATTCCCCTGCGCCAACAGATTGACGGCTTCTTTGTCGAGGGGATCGACAAAACCACTGCAAATCAGTGGTGTCCTCCAGAGGTGGGCACTATCAGACTGAATTCAGACGCAGCTTTCCGGGCAGACAGCGGAATTTCCCACGCAGGTGTGATCGCACGAGACCACAGAGGGGTCGTCCTTTTCTCACTGTCCAAACAGATCGGCTGCTGTGGAGCAGTAGAGGAAGCCGAGGCTCTAGCTCTCCTTGCTGGACTACAGACCCTGTCCGACCTACATAAGGGACCAATCGTAGCTGACACAGACTGCATGTTTCTGAAGGAAATATGCCCTAGAGGCAATAATAAAGTTATTATTTATTTCCTTATATATCATGATAAAATTTTATTATTAATGCTAGAATTGTATTAACCGGAAACATAATACATGTGTGAATACATAGACAAACAGAGTGTCACTAGTATGCCTCTACTAGACTAGCTTGTTAATCAAAGATGGTTATGTTTCCTAACCATGGATAAAGAGTTGTCATTTGATTAACAGGATCACATCATTAGATGAATGATCTGATTGACATGACCCATTCCATTAGCTTAGCACCCGATCGTTTAGTATGTTTCTATTGCTTTCTTCATAACTTATACATGTTCCTATGACTATGAGATTATGCAACTCCCGTTTGCCGGAGGAACACTTTGTGTGCTACCAAACGTCACAACGTAACTGGGTGATTATAAAGGAGCTCTACAGGTGTCTCCAAAGGTACATGTTGGGTTGGCGCATTTCGAGATTAGGATTTGTCACTCCGATTGTCAGAGAGGTATCTCTGGGCCCTCTCGGTAATGCACATCACTTAAGCCTTGCAAGCATTGCAACTAATGAGTTAGTTGCGGGATGATGTATTAAAGAACGAGTAAAGAGACTTGCCAGTAACAATATTGAACTAGGTATGGGATACCGACGATCGAATCTCGGGCAAGTAACATACCGATGACAAAAGGAACAACGTATGTTGTTATGCGGTCTGACCGATAAAAGATCTTCGTAGAATATGTAGGAGCCAATATGAGCATCCAGGTTCCGCTATTGGTTATTGACCAGAGACGTGTCTCGGTCATGTCCACATTGTTCTTGAACCCGTAGGGTCCGCACGCTTAAGGTTACGATGACAGTTATATTGTGAGTTTATGCATTTTGATGTACCGAAGGTTCTTCAGAGTCCCGGATGTGATCACGGACATGACGAGGAGTCTCGAAATGGTCGAGACATAAAGATTGATATATTGGAAGCCTATGTTTGGATATCGGAAGTGTTCCGGGTGAAATCGGGATTTTACCGGAGTACCGGGAGGTTACCGGAACCCCCCGCGAGGTATATGGGCCTTAGTGGGCCTTAGTGGAAGAGAGGAGAGGTGGCCAGAGATGGGCCGCGCGCCCCTCCCCACCCCCTTGGTCCGAATTGGACAAGGAGAGGGGGCCGGCCCCCCTTTCTCCTCTCTCTCCTCTTTCCCCCCCTCCACGAATCCTATTCCAACTAGGAAAGGGGGGGAGTCCTACTCCCAGAGGGAGTAGGACTCCTCCTGGCGCGCCTCTCCTGGCCGGCCGGCCCCCCTCCCTTGAACCTTTATATACGGAGGCAGGGGCACCCCCTAGAGACACAAGTTGATCCACGTGATCATATTCTTAGCCGTGTGCGGTGCCCCCTTCCACCATAGTCCTCGATAATATTGTAGCGGTGCTTAGGCGAAGCCCTGCGACGGTAGTACATCAAGATCGTCACCACCCCGTCGTGCTGACGGAACTCTTCCCCGACACTTTGCTGGATCGGAGTCTGGGGATCGTCATCGAGCTGAAGGTGTGCTAGAACTCGGAGGTGTCGTAGTTTCGGTGCTTGATCGGTCGGGCCGTGGAGACGTACGACTACATCAACCAAACGCTTCCATTGTCGATCTACAAGGGTACGTAGATCACACTCTCCCCTCTCGTTGCTATGCATCACCATGATCTTGCGTGTGCGTAGGAATTTTTTTGAAATTACTGCGTTCCCCAACACTAACGTCAGACGTTTTCGGTCTCCGGAAATAGTCGCCGGGCCTCTCTCTTATCTCTTCTCTTTTCTCAGCCTGAGGCCTTCCGCACAGTCCACTACCTACCGCCAGGCCCAACCTAACCCCTCTCGTCAGCCCGCGGCCCTCCTCGCGCGCGCGTCCGAAAAGTTGTCCCGGACCCGACCCGAGCAGTCGTCACCGTTTTGTCCGGATCATCCCCAAACATCTACAAAACGTCTCCGTTTTGTTAATTGGACTTCCTAACATATTTATTCGCGACCGTCCGATTATGATCGAAGGGATCGGATATCCCCTAATTTAACCCACCTGCTATTTATAGACAGATGAAACCCTAGCTGTCCCATCCATCCATCTAATCATCCGCCACCGCCGCCACTGTCATTCTCCCACCTCGGGATCCCCTTCGCACCAACCAGCCACCTCCAAAACTTCCTAATCCATCGATCCACAAACTAGAGCCCACACCCAGGGTCCAAATCCTCCCCGACCAGCCTCCTCATTTCTTGGGATCGAGCCCGAGCCAACGAGCGCTACTCCTGATTTTCCTTGAGCCGCCTCCTCTGCCTCGTTCCCGAAGCCGTTGGCGCCGAGCTCCCCCTTGCGCCGCCGTGCATCCCGCGCCCCCGAGCACCTCGTTGCTGCTGCCCAAACAACCGTCGGCGACCAGCAGGTCACCAGCGCCATGCCCCTGCCTTCCCTTTCTTCTCCTTCTTCCTCCTGCAGTTCTTCCTCCCCGTCTCTCTCTCTCTGAACCCTCTCTCGTTTATTCAGCAGGAGCTCCTGTCGCGGCTGCGGTTCGCTCGATCCCCTGCCTCGAGCGTGTTGACCGCGCCCCTCCTCGTCGCCATGGATCCACGCCAAGCTCCGCCGCCTCCCCTCGCTCTAGCTTCGCCGCTGCCTACGTCCTTGACAAGTCCTGTGCCGTCTCTGGCCCCTTTCTGTTCCTCGCGTCGCGCCGCTGCTGTCTTCTCCGCCTCACTGTCGTTTTTCTGCAGGAGCTGAGGCTCGCCTCCTCAATTCGTCGCGCCGCCTCCAGTCCCGTCGGATCCGCGCCCGCGCCCTGTTCCTGGTCGCCTCCACCTGGATCAGCCCCATCCTCGTCGCCGGGAGACGCCAACGCCAGGTCCTCCGCCGCCTGCGTCCTCTGCCCAGGACGAGAGCAGCGCACCTTGTCCCGCCCGTGTTGACCGCGCCTCCAGACTGGCATGCATGCCTCCTCCACTGAACTGGGCCGTTGGCCATGTGAGCACCCACCCCAAACCCTCTGTGCTCTGTTGGGCCAACAGAGACGGCCCGTTTCATGTTTTTTCCATATAACGTTTTTTCCTATTTTCCAGAGACAGCAGTTTTTACAGAAAAACCCTCCTGTTTCATGCATATAATAACTCAACAACCGTGCATCGTATGTTAACATTATATATGAAACATGCTTAGAATTTTTTCTAGTTTCATAATTTGTCACTTTCATCTATGTTTAAAATGTTGTTTGGTAAAATTTGCCCATATGTCATGTTAAAATGATTTAATTCATAACTATTTAACCGTAACTCAGTTTGTAACAAACTTTATATGTGAATGGGGTGGGAAAATGCCTAGTTTAACATGGTGCACTCATCTTGCATGTTTAACAACTCTAAAATATGGTTTAGGGCAGAACAGTACCAAACCTTAGAAATGCACATGAGGATTTTCCGGAATTGTTGTTTGTTGTTTCCAGCCTCATTTAAACTTGACTAGATAGGTAGTTTTCTTTGCTTCACCTTCTTGCCATGTTTAATAACATTTAATATTGTTGGGTACATAAACGAGAGAGAACTAAATAAGTCATGTGGTGTTTTCTTCAATATGCAACTCCATTGCATAATGAGCTCCACTTAATTTGTAGGATTGTTTGTGCACTTTGCCATGCCATGCTTCATTAAACCGGACATGCATCATACTTGGTTGTGCATCATGCCATGCTTATGTGATGAGTGTTTACTATGTTGTTTGCTTTATTTCCGGTGTACTTCTTCTCGGTAATCCGGTAACGTTGCGTTTGTGAGGATCCGTTGGCTACGTCCGCTTGTCTTCTTCATGGACTCGTTCTTCTTCCTTGCGGGATCTCAGGCAAGATGACCATACCCTCGAAATCACTTCTATCTTTGCTTGCTAGTTGCTCGCTCTTTTGCTATGCCTATGCTGCGATACCTACCACATGTTTTATCATGTCTCCCATATTGCCATGTCAAGCCTCTAACCCACCTTGTCCTAGCAAACCATTGTTTGGCTATGTTACCGCTTTGCTCAGCCCCTCTTATAGCGTTGCTAGTTGCAGGTGAAGATTGGAGTTTGTTCCATGTTGGAACATGGATACTTGTTGGGATATCACAATATATCTTATTTACTTAATGCATCTATATACTGGGTAAAGGGTGGAAGGCTCGGTCTTATGCCTGGTGTTTTGTTCCACTCTTGCCGCCCTAGTTTCCGTCATACCGGTGTTATGTTCCTTGATTTTGTGTTCCTTACGCGACCGGGTTATAATAGGAACCCCTTGACAGTTCGCTTTGAATAAAACTCCTCCAGCAAGGCCCAACCTTGGTTTTACCATTTGCACTAACAACCTACCACCTTCCCTTGGGTTAAGCAGACTCAAGGGTCATCTTTATTTAACCCTCCCCCCCACGGGGGCCAGTGCTTCTCTAAGTGTTGGTCCGAACTGAGTAGACTGCGGGGCCACCTCGGGGAAACTTGAGGGTTGGTTTTACTCATAGGATGTCTCATCCGGTGTTGCCCTGAGAACGAGATATGTGCAGCTCCTATTAGGATTGTCGGCACATCGGGTGGCTTTGCTGGTCTTGTTTTACCATTGTCGAAATGTCTTGTAACCGGGATTCCGAGCCTGATCGGGTCTTCCTGGGAGAAGGAATATCCTTCGTTGACCGTGAGAGCTTGTGATGGGCTAAGTTGGGACACCCCTGCAGGGTTTTGAACTTTCGAAAGCCGTGCCCGCGGTTATGGGCAGATGGGAATTTGTTAATGTCCGGTTGTAGAAAACCTGAAACTTATCTTAATTAAAATGCAGCAATCACGTGTGTAACCGTGATGGTCTCTTCTCGGCGGGGTCCGGGAAGTGAACACGGTGTTGGAGTTATGCTTGAACGTTAGTAGTTCAGGATCACTTCTTGATCACTTCTAGTTCACGATTGTGCTTTGCCTTCTCTTCCCGCTCTCATTTGCGTAAGTTAGCCACCATATATGCTAGTGCTTGCTGCAGCTCAACCTCATACCTTTTACCTACCCATAAGCTTAAATAGTCTTGATCGCGAGGGTGTGAGATTGCTGAGTCCCCGTGACTCACAGATACTTCCAAAACCAGTTTGCAGGTGTCGTTGATATCGTGCAGGTGACGCAACCAAGCTCAAGGGGGAGCTCGATGGAGTTCGTGTTCGTTTTGTTGTTCCGCTTTCAGTTGATCAGTAGTGGAGCCCAGTTGGGACGATCGGGGATCTGTGTAGCATTTGGGGTAGTCTTCTTTTATTTTGGTTCCGTAGTCGGACCTTGATTGTATATGATTGATGTAATGCTTTATTCCTGTATTGTGTGAAGTGGCGATTATAAGCCAACTATGTACCTCTTTCCTTATTCAGTACATGGGATGTGTAAAGATTACCCGTCTTGCGACATTGCTTACAATGCGGTTATGCCTCTAAGTCGTGCTTCGACACATGGGAGATATAGCCGCATCGTGGGCATTACAAGTTAGTAATCAGAGCCTTCCCCGACCTTAGGAGCCCCCTGCTTGATCGAATCGTTGGCGTTGTTGAGTCTAGAAAAATGTTTTGAGTCATTTAGGATTATATATATCGGAGAGTAGGACTTCTTTTTACTCCTCAGTCCCTTCGTCGCTCTGGAGAGGCATCCTGACGTAGAGTTTTGACTCTTCTCTTCTCAAATTTCACTAAAAAAATTTAGGATCACGTGGGTATCTTGGAATCGTTCCGATGGTTTTGTGACGAGAACATTGTTCTTGGTGCCTCCTGACATTTAGGGGTTGTGGCAGTGTCCCGGGGAGTTAAGCTCCGAGGTGTTGTCATCACAATTTTATCGTTGTAGTTCTGGAATACCTGAGTTTCGCCGACATCGAAAATCTCTTTTATGCAGTTGTTGGTGAGATAACCTCGACGCCACCCAGTACTGGGGCAGGAGTTCGGGAGTATTGCCATAACTCGTATAACGGATGCTTTTCAAAGGTTGAGGTAAATGATTTCCGAAGGTTTCTTGGTTATGTGTTGAAGGAAGGATACAGCTGGATGTAGGATTGCTAGTTTTGGGTGAGATATTATGCTTCCCCTGTATCCCCAACACCTGATTGCATAACTAGAAAGTTTCGGGAGTTTATAAGTGGGAATTCAAGTAGCTCCTAGGATATCTTTTCGACAGATGTATGATATGAAATTGGGGTTCGACGTCTAGTGGTCCGCCTATCCACGGTTGGTTTTACAGTGGTCTTGTTGTGTCTTAAAGAGTCCTTGGCTATGCTGACTCGGGGACGCTTCATATGTCATGTGCACTGCCTTGTACATGATGGTGTTGTACGATCGAGTCCGTGTGGGCCCCACCACGAAAACTTCGGACGAAATCTCTATCATATGTTTGTTCCGGTTTATTCTGCAAGCCAATCCTTTCTTTTGTTTTTGAGTTGTGGTATTCGAGTTGCTTCAATGTCAAGTGTTGATTCCATACCTTTCCTAAGCGGTGTTCTCATATTTCTATGTGAATACAAATCCTTCATGATAATCAAGATTGTCATGTCAATCCTTTTCAACCGGTGTGCTTCTCTTCTAGTGGATCCAATCTTTTTCAACATCCGCAAGATCAATTCAAGTCTTCTCAACGGTGTTGTTTAATCCGTCCCTAATTGCCTTTGTTTTTCCCGCCCTCCCACCCTTGTTTCTTCAAGGGCTCAGATTTCTTAATCAAGTATCCATCTTATTGATGCGAAGTCTCTCCATTCTTTTCCGTCAATGTTCTTACCCGGTGGTTCTCGTGAAGATGTTCTACAAGTTCACATTCTTCATTATTTTTCTTCTCCGGTGGTTTCAATCCAAGCTTTGTCGATCATATCTTTCCTTCGTTTCAAATGTTTTCTCGTGCCGGTGCACCCCTTAATCATCCACTTCTCGCTATTCAATAGTTCCAGAGTGCTCAAGATATCTCGTAGATTCGTGTTTCCACTCTGCTTTCGTTCCAGCTTTTGCGAGGATGTTACCTCATTCAAGCCATTTATTTCAACCGGTGCAATCTCTCTGTTCAAGAAATCATTCAACGGTGTTTTTCTTTTGAGTGGGCCCTAACCCACAGGTCTTTTCCCAGGATCGTATCTGACTCCACTAATTCTTTTCAGAGTTATTTTCAAATTCATTCAAAGTTTGACGTAAGTATGAATTATCGTCAATCATATGTCTTTCTCCAAGATCGATCAAATTCTTTTCATCGCTGGTTCAACCTTTCTATTCGTCATCCCGGAGTATCTCAACAATTCTTGGTGGTGCTTCTCATTGTCACTCTCTACATTTGAAGACCGAAGAAGATTTTTCTCTCGATCTTGCTCCATTCTCTTCAAGATTCATGGCTCTAGCTTCGTGCCATCCTCTCATAATTGTTTTCGATTGTGAGAATTCTTTTCACTCATCCAGAGCATTTCAGGAGTCTTTTCAGTTTGATTATTCGGAGGCCATCATTTCGGGATTATTCATTCCAGCTTTCAGCTATCATTCTCTAAATCATATCGGTGCATCATTCAAGTTTTCTCTAATCAGCTCGTGATCTTTTCGTTCACTTGTTTCAAAATCCCCTCAAGCATCTTCGTTCATGTGCTAACTCTTCTCGGTGTTTCTCTATCTTTTCATTGATCGATTTCAATTCTTACGGTGGTTCGTTCAAGATTTCTCTTACCTTGTTATCTTATCAATGTATTCATCGTTTCAATTCTACCGGTGGTTCGTTGAAGACCTTCCCAATTTTGCGCCATATCCATCTTAATCCTGTCTACGAGAATAAGTAGTATGCCAAATCCATTGCTTGTCATCAATTTAATTGGTGAAGGATGAGCGTAATGTAATTCTTATTCTTGTTTCATCCAATTGATCAATTCCTTATTCCGAAGGTTCATCAAAAATTCTTGATCTCAATTATTCATCTTTCTTTTCCCGGAGTTCCAAGCTCTCTCAACTGTATCGTCACGGAGATCCATCTAAACCATTACAAGGTTTCACCTTGTGTTCAACTTCACTTTCCTTTCATTTGATCATTCGTTGTTACCGGAGTTCTTCATGGAGGCACTACACGATGGTTTATCAAGGATTTATTTCCTTCTCAAAGTGTTCATTGAGATTCTTTTTAGAGGAGCTCAAGCATTCTTCATCTTGCAATCCGGAGTGCAATTGTTTCTCCTTTATCTTTTGAGGTGGTGTTATGTCATTCTAGATAATTTCCCTTCGTGTTTCATGATTCACAAGTTATCAAGAATGAGATATTTTAAATCCATCAATCTCTTCATTTGAGTTATCTTGGTTTAGTGTTCACTTAAAGCCTTCCATTGGGAATGTAGCTCTTTGTGGTGATAATCTATGTTCCAAGTTCTTCATCTATCCTCCCGGCGAGATAAGCTTCTAATCTCCTTGTTCATATCAGTCCAATCTATTGTTTTTTTTCGTTAGTGGCAGAATTTCACCTCATAGTTGTGAGATGTTCTCCATAAGCCCACAACAAGCATAATATTTTCGTTGTTGGTTTTTCCACAACTCCATTTTAACCTTCTTGGAAGGGTGCTTTCCAAGCTCATTTGTGGCAGAAGTCAGCATTTTTCAACTCCATTCTTTTATTACAATGATCTAACTTCTATTCTTTTCTTCCGGAGGCATTGTGATGTTGCTCTCTTCGACCCACCATCTCGTTTTGTCAAGATCATGTTTAATTCCTTCCATTTACAGTCGGAGTGTTGTCCAAATTATATCATTCTTTTCCTTTCTCTATCTTGTTTTAACCGGAGTGTTATGTCTATCATTCCTCTTCTAACCGGAGCCTCATCCAAGTGGTTTCATTTTGCCTAGCTCATAATCTTTGCCTTCCATTTCTTACCAGAGTGTTGTCGTAATTGATCTTTATCGTTCTTTGTACATCTCGTTTCAACCAGAGTGCTTGCATGTACTTCTTATCCATTGCACCCTTTTCTTATGTTTTTCAACCTACAAGGTTCTAGTAATGTTCCTTGTTTCTCTTTTCTAACGGAGTGTTTTCAACTTTGTTCATCTCCATTGTATCCTTTCTTTCAATTTGTTCAACCTCGCAAGGTTCTTTGGTTTCACTCGTTTGTCAAGAAGCAACTTAGTTTTACCTCTTCTCTTTCTCTTCTGTTTTCTCTCCGGTGCCATTCTAGATCTCGGGACGAGATCCTCTCGTAGTGGTGGAGTGTTGTGACGCCCCGAGACCATTGCGCCAGGTGTCTTCCAGCTATTCGTTGTCGTTGCCATGTCATTTTCTTGCGTGTTGCATCTTATCATGTCATCATGTGCACTGCATCATCATGTTTTCAAAACTTGCATCTGTCCCATTCTCCTCGTTCTTTCCGTTGTCCGTTCTGAGCCCGACCACACTCGCACGCGCCCACGGCACCTCCGAAATATTATTTTATAAGTGGCCGAAAAATGTTCTTGAAATGGGATGAAAGTTGGCATGCGGTGTTGTTATGTTGTCAGTAGAACGCCTGCCAAGTTTCATCGCATTCGGAGTTCGTTTGACGCCCCAACGGATAACTATAGCGGCAGTATAGCTGGTCTAACGTCGGATGTTTTCGGTCTCCGGAAACAGTCGTCGTGCCTCTCTCTTCTCTATTCTCTTTTCTCAGCCTGAGGCCTTCCGCACAGTCCACTACCTACCGCCAGGCCCAACCTAACCTCTCTCGTCAGCCCGCAGCCCTCCTCGCGCGCGCGTCCGAAAAGTTGTCCCAGAGCCGACCCGAGCAGTCGTCACCGTTTTGTCCAGATCATCCCCAAACATCTACAAAACGTCTCCGTTTTGTTAATTGGACTTCCTAACATATTTATTCGTGACCGTCCGATTATGATCGAAGGGATCGGATAGCCTCTAATTTAACCCACCTACTATTTATAGACAGATGAAACCCTAGCTGTCCCATCCATCCATCTAATCCTCCGCCACCGCCGCCACTGTCATTCTCCCACCTCGGGATCCCCTTCGCACTAACCAGCCACCTCCAAAACTTCCTAATCCATCGATCCACACAAACTAGAGCCCGCACCCATGGTTCAAATCCTCCCCGACCAGCCTCCTCATTCCTTGGGATCAAGCCCGAGCCAACAAGCGCTGCTCCTGATTTTCCTCGAGCCGCCTCCTCTGCCTCGTTCCCGAAGCCGTTGGCGCCGAGCTCCCCCTTGCGCCGCCGTGCATCCCGCGCCCCCGAGCACCTCGTCGCTGCTGCCCAAACAACCGTCGGCGACCAGCAGGTCACCAGCGCCACGCCCCTGCCTTCCCTTTCTTCTCCTTCTTCCTCCTGCAGTTCTTCCTCCCCGTCTCTCTCTCTGAACCCTCTCTCGTTTATTCAGCAGGAGCACCTGTCGCAGCTGCGGTTCGCTCGATCCCCTGCCTCGAGTGTGTTGACCGCGCCCCTCCTCGTCGCCATGGATCCGTGCCAAGCTCTGCCGCCTCCCCTCACTCCAGCTCCACCGCTGCCTACGTCCTTAACAAGTCCTGTGCCGTCTCTGGCCCCTTTCTGTTCTTCGCGTCGCGCCACTGCTGTCTTCTCCGCCTCACTGTCGTTTTTCTGCGAGAGCTGAGGCTCACCTCCTCAGTTCGTCGCGCCGCCTCCAGTCCCGTAGGATCCGCGCCCGCGCCCTGTTCCTGGTCGCCTCCACCTCGATCCGCCCCATCCTCGTCGCCGGGAGACGCCAGCGCCAGGTCTTCCGCTGCCTGCGTCCTCTGCCCAGGACGAGAGCAGCGCGCCTCGTCCCGCCTGTGTTGACCACGCCTCCAGGCCGGCATGCCCTTCGCGGCCTGCCTCCTCCACTGAACTGGGCCATGGCCCATGTGAGCAGCCACCCCAAACCCCCTGTGCACTGTTGGGCCAACAGAGACGGCCCGTTTCATGTTTTTTCCATATAACATTTTTTCCTATTTTCCAGAGACAGCAGTTTTTACAGAAAAACCCTCCTGTTTCATGCATATAATAACTCAACAATTGTGCATCATATGTTAAAACATTATATATGAAACATGCTTAGAATTTTGTCTAGTTTCATAATTTGTCACTTTCATCTATGTTTAAATTTTTTAAAATGTTGCTGTACCTAGCTGTCCCATCCATCCATCTAATCCTCCGCCACCGCTGCCACTGTCATTCTCCCACCTCGGGATCCCCTTCGCACCAACCAGCCACCTCCAAAACTTCCTAATCCATCGATCCACACAAACTAGAGCCCACACCCATGGTCCAAATCCTCCCCGACCAGCCTCCTCATTCCTTGGGATCAAGCCCGAGCCAACGAGCGCTGCTCCTGATTTTCCTCAAGCCGCCTCCTCTGCCTCGTTCCCGAAGTCGTTGGCGCCGAGCTCCCCCTTGCGCCGCCGTGCATCCCGCGCCCCCGAGCACCTCGTCGCTGCTGCCCAAACAACCGTCGGCGACCAGCAGGTCACCAGCGCCATGCCCCTGCCTTCCCTTTCTTCTCCTTCTTCCTCCTGCACTTCTTCCTCCCCGTCTCTCTATCTGAACCCTCTCTCGTTTATTCAGCAGGAGCTCCTGTCGCAGCTGCGGTTCGCTCGATCCCCTGCCTCGAGCGTGTTGACCGCGCCCCTCCTCGTCGCCATGGATCCGTGCCAAGCTCTGCCGCCTCCCCTCACTCCAGCTCCACCGCTGCCTACGTCCTTAACAAGTCATGTGCCGTCTCTGGCCCCTTTCTGTTCTTCGCGTCGCGCCGCTGCTGTCTTCTCCGCCTCACTGTCGTTTTTGTGCGGGAGCTGAGGCTCACCTCCTCAGTTCGTCGCGCCGCCTCCAGTCCCGTCGGATCCGCGCCCTGTTCCTGGTCGCCTCCACCTCGATCCGCCCCATCCTCGTCGCTGGGAGACGCCAGCGCCAGGTCCTCCGCTGCCTACGTCCTCTGCCCAGGACGAGAGCAGCGCGCCTCGTCCCGCCTGTGTTGACCGCGCCTCCAGGCCGGCATGCCCTTCGCGGCCTGCCTCCTCCACTGAACTGGGCCGTGACCCATGTGAGCAGCCACCCCAAACCCTCTATGCACTGTTGGGCCAACAGAGACGGCCCGTTTCATGTTTTTTCCATATAACATTTTTTCCTATTTTGCAGAGACAGCAGTTTTTACAGAAAAACCCTCCTATTTCATGCATATAATAACTCAACAATCGTGCATCATATGTTGAAACATTATATATGAAACATGCTTAGAATTTTGTCTAGTTTCATAATTTGTCACTTTCATCTATGTTTAAATTTTTTTTAAATGTTGCTGTCCCTAGCTGTCCCATCCATCCATCTAATCCTCCGCCACCGCCGCCACTGTCATTCTCCCACCTCGGGATCCCCTTCGCACCAACCAGCCACCTCCAAAACTTCCTAATCCATCGATCCACACAAACTAGAGCCCGCACCCATGGTCCAAATCCTCCCCGACCAGCCTCCTCATTCCTTGGGATCAAGCCCGAGCCAACGAGCGCTGCTCCTGATTTTCCTCGAGCCGCCTCCTCTGCCTCGTTTCCGAAGCCGTTGGCGCCGAGCTCCCCCTTGCGCCGCCGTGCATCCCGCGCCCCCGAGCACCTCGTCGCTGCTACCGAAACAACCGTCGGTGACCAGCAGGTCACCAGCGCCACGCCCCTGCCTTCCCTTTCTTCTCCTTCTTCCTCCTGCAGTTCTTCCTCCCCGTCTCTCTCTCTGAACCCTCTCTCGTTTATTCAGCAGGAGCTCCTGTCACAGCTGCGGTTCGCTCGATCCCCTGCCTCGAGCGTGTTGACCGCGCCCCTCCTCGTCGCCATGGATCCGTGCCAAGCTCTGCTGCCTCCCCTCACTCCAGCTCCGCCGCTGCCTACGTCCTTTACAAGTCATGTGCCGTCTCTGGCCCCTTTCTGTTCCTCGCGTCGCGCCGCTGCTGTCTTCTCCGCCTCACTGTCGTTTTTCTGCAGGAGCTGAGGCTCACCTCCTCAGTTCGTTGCGCCGCCTCCAGTCCCGTCGGATCCGCGCCCTGTTCCTGGTCGCCTCCACCTCGATCCGCCCCATCCTCGTCGCTGGGAGACGCCAGCGCCAGGTCCTCCGCTGCCTGCGTCCTCTGCCCAGGACGAGAGCAGCGCGCCTCGTTCCGCCTGTGTTGACCGCGCCTCCAGGCCGGCATGCCCTTCGCGGCCTGCCTCCTCCACTGAACTGGGCCGTGGCCCATGTGAGCAGCCACCCCAAACCCTCTGTGCACTATTGGGCCAACAGAGACGGCTCGTTTCATGTTTTTTCCATATAACATTTTTTCCTATTTTCCAGAGACAGCAGTTTTTACAGAAAAACCCTCCTGTTTCATGCATATAATAACTCAACAATCGTGCATCATATGTTAAAACATTATATATGAAACATGCTTAGAATTTTGTCTAGTTTCATAATTTGTCACTTTCATCTATGTTTAAATTTTTTAAAATGTTGATGTCCCTAGCTGTCCCATCCATCCATCTAATCCTCCGCCACCGCCGCCACTGTCATTCTCCCACCTCGGGATCCCTTTCGCACCAACCAGCCACCTCCAAAACTTCCTAATCCATCGATCCACACAAACTAGAGCCCGCACCCATGGTCAAAATCCTCCCCGACCAGCCTCCTCATTCCTTGGGATCAAGCCCGAGCCAACGAGCGCTGCTCCTGATTTTCCTCGAGCCGCCTCCTCTGCCTCGTTCCCGAAGCCGTTGGCGCCGAGCTCCCCCTTGCGCCCCCGTGCATCACGCGCCCCCGAGCACCTCGTCGCTGCTGCCCAAACAACCGTCGGTGACCAGCAGGTCACCAGCGCCACGCCCCTGCCTTCCCTTTCTTCTCCTTCTTCCTCCTGCAGTTCTTCCTCCCCGTCTCTCTCTCTGAACCCTCTCTTGTTTATTCAGCAGGAGCTCCTGTTGCAGCTGCGGTTCGCTCGATCCCCTGCCTCGAGCGTGTTGACCGCGCCCCTCCTCGTCGCCATCGATCCATGCCAAGCTCTGCCGCCTCCCCTCACTCCAGCTCCGCCGCTGCCTACGTCCTTGACAAGTCATGTGCCGTCTCTGGCCCCTTTCTGTTCCTCGCGTCGCGCCGCTGCTGTCTTCTCCGCCTCACTGTCGTTTTTCTGCAGGAGCTTAGGCTCACCTCCTCAGTTCGTCGCGCCGCCTCCAGTCCCGTCGGATCCGCGCCCGCGCCCTGTTCCTGGTCGCCTCCACCTCGATCCGCCCCATCCTCGTCGCCGGGAGACGCCAGCACCAGGTCCTCCGCTGCCTGCGTCCTCTGCCCAGGACGAGAGCAGCGCGCCTCGTCCCGCCTATGTTGACCGCGCCTCCAGGCCGGCATGCCCTTCACGGCCTGCCTCCTCCACTGAACTGGGCCGTGGCCCATGTGAGCAGCCACCCCAAACCCTCTGTGCACTATTGGGCCAACAGAGACGGCTCGTTTCATGTTTTTTCCATATAACATTTTTTTCCTATTTTCCAGAGACAGCAGTTTTTACAGAAAAACCCTCCTATTTCATGCATATAATAACTCAACAATCGTGCATCATATGTTAAAACATTATATATGAAACATGCTTAGAATTTTGTCTAGTTCCATAATTTGTCACTTTCATCTATGTTTAAATTTTTTTAAATGTTGTTTGGTTAAATTTGCCCCTATGTCATGTTAAAATGATTTAATTCATAACTATTTAACCGTAACTCGGTTTGTAGCAAACTTTATATGTAAATGCGGTGGAAAAATTCCTAGTTTAACATGGTGCACTCATCTTGCATGTTTAACAACTCTAAAATATGGTTCAGGTCAGAACAGTACCAAACCTAATAAATGCACATGAGGATTTTCCGGAATTGTTGTTTGTTGTTTCCGGCCTCATTTAAACTTGACTAGATAGGTAGTTTTCTTTGCTTCACCCTCTTGCCATGTTTAATAACATTTAATATTGTTGGGTACATAAACGAGAGAGAACTAAATAAGTCATGTGGTGTTTTCTTCAATATGCAACTCTGTTGCATAATGAGCTCCACTTAATTTGTAGGATTGTTTGTGCACTTTGCCATGTCATGCTTCATTAAACCGGACATGCATCATACTTGGTTGTGCATCATGCCATGCTTATGTGATGAGTGTTTACTATGTTGTTTGCTTTCTTTCCGGTGTACTTCTTCTCGGTAATCCGGTAACGTTGCGTTTGTGAGGATCTGTTGGCTACGTCCGCTTGTCTTCTTCATGGACTCGTTCTTCTTCCTTGCGAGATCTCAGGCAAGATGACCATACCCTCGAAATCACTTCTATCTTTGCTTGCTAGTTGCTCGCTCTTTTGCTATGCCTATGCTGCGATATCTACCACATGCTTTTGTTGGAAATATGCCCTAGAGGCAATAATAAAAGCTTTATTATTATATTTCTTTGTTCATGATAATTGTCTTTATTCATGCTATAATTGTGTTATCCGGAAATCGTAATGCATGTGTGAATAACAGACACCAACATGTCCCTAGTAAGCCTCTAGTTGACTAGCTCGTTGATCAACAGATAGTCATGGTTTCCTGACTATGGACATTGGATGTCATTGATAACGAGATCACATCATTAGGAGAATGATGTGATGGACAAGACCCAATCCTAAACATAGCACAAGATCGTATAGTTCGTTTGCTAGAGTTTTCCAATGTCAAAGTGTCTTTTCCTTAGACCATGAGATCGTGTAACTCCCGGATACCGTAGGAGTGCTTTGGGTATACCAAACGTCACAACGTAACTGGGTGACTATAAAGGTAGACTACGGGTATCTCCGAAAGTGTCTGTTGGGTTGACATGGATCAAGACTGGGATTTGTCACTCCGTATGACGGAGAGGTATCACTGGGCCCACTCGGTAATGCATCATCATAATGAGCTCAAAGTGACCAAGTGTCTGGTCACGGGATCATGCATTACGGTACGAGTAAAGTGACTTGCCGGTAACGAGATTGAACGAGGTATTGGGATACCGACGATCGAATCTCGGGCAAGTAACATATCGATTGACAAAGGGAATTGCATACGGGGTTGATTGAATCCTTGACATCGTGGTTCATCCGATGAGATCATCGTGGAGCATGTGGGAGCCAACATGGGTATCCAGATCCCTCTGTTGGTTATTGACCGGAGAGTCGTCTCGGTCATGTCTGCTTGTCTCCCGAACCCGTAGGGTCTACACACTTAAGGTTCGGTGACGCTAGGGTTGTGAAGATATGTATATGCAGTAACCCGAATGTTGTTCGGAGTCTCGGATGAGATCCCGGATGTCACGAGGAGTTCCGTAATGGTCCGGAGGTAAAGAATTATATATAGGAAGTGCTGTTTCGGCCATCGGGACAAGTTTCGGGGTCACCGGTATTGTACCGGGACCACCGGAAGGGTCCCGGGGGTCCACCGGGTGGGGCCACCTATCCCGGGGGCCCCATGTGCTGAAGTGGGAGGGAACCCAGCCCAAAGTGGGCTGGGGCACCACCCCCCAAGGGCCCATGCGCCTAGGGTTGGGGGGGAACCCTAGAGGGGGCGCCCCCTTGCTTGGGGGGCAAGCCCCCCACCCTTGGCCGCCGCCCCCCCTAGTAGATCCATCTACTAGGGCCGGTGCCCCCCCTTGGCACCCCTATATATAGTTGAGGAGAGGGGAGGACTTTAGACCTGAGCTTTGGCACCTCCCTCTCTCCCCGTTACGTCTCTCCCTCGTAGTATAGGCGAAGCCCTGCTACTGTGACGCCCTGCATCCATCACCACGCCGTCGTGCTGCTGGATCTTCATCAACCTCTCCTCCTCCCCTTGCTGGATCAAGAAGGAGGAGACGTCTCCCGTCCCGTACGAGTGTTGAACGCGGAGGTGCCGTCCGTTCGGCGCTTGGTCATCGGTGATTTGGATCACGTCGAGTTCGACTACATCATCACCGTTCTTTTGAACGCTTCCGTGCGCCATCTACAAAGGTATGTAGATGCATCCAATGACTCGTTGCTAGATGAACTCCTAGATGATCTTGGTGAAACGAGTAGGAAATTTTTTGTTTTCTGCAACGTTACCCAACAGTGGCATCATGAGCTAGGTCTATGCGTAGTTCTTCTTGCGCGAGTAGAACACAATTAGTTGTGGGCGTAGATTTGTTAACCTTCTTGCCGTTACTAGTCTTTTCTTGCTTCAGCGGTATTGTGGGATGAAGCGGCCCGGACCAACCTTATGTTGGGGAACGTAGCATAAATTCAAAATTTTCCTACGTGTCACCAAGATCTATCTATGGAGATACTAGCAACGAAGGGAAGGAGAGTGCATCTACATACCTTTGTAGATCGCTAAGCGGAAGCGTTCAAGAGAACGGGGTTGATGGAGTCGTACTCGTCGTGATTCAAATCACCGATGATCCTAGCGCCGAACGGACGGCACCTCCGCGTTCAACACACGTACGGAACGGAGACGTCTCCCATGCCTTGATCCAGCAAAGAGGAGGGAGAGGTTGATGGAGATCCAGCAGCACGACGGCGTGGTGGAAGTAGCGGGATTCCAACAGGGCTTCGCTAAGCGCTGCGGGAGGAAGATGTGTCACGGGAGGGAGAGGGAGGCGCCAGGCCTTAGATTTGTTTTCTCCTCCTTTTCCCCACTATATATAGGGCCAAGGGAGAGGAGGAGGCGCAGCCCTTGCCCCTTCCTCCAAGGAAGGGTGCGGCCAAGGGTGGGGAGGAGTCCATCCTCCCCAAGGCACCTCGGAGGTGCCTTCCCCTTTTAGGACTCTCCTCTTTTTCCCATCTCTTGGCGCATGGGCCTCTTGGGGCTGGTGCCCTTGGCCCATATAGGCCAAGGCACAACCCCTACAGCCCATGTGGCCCCCCTGGGCAGGTGGCCCCACCCGGTGGACCCCCGGGAACCTTCCAGTGGTCCCGGTACAATACCGATGACCCCGAAACTTGTCCCGATGGCCGAATTAGCACTTCCTATATATAATTCTTTACCTCCGGACCATTCCGGAACTCCTCGTGACGTCCGGGATCTCATCCGGGACTCCGAAAAATATTCGGGTTACCGCATACTAATATCTCTACAACCCTAGCGTCACCGAACCTTAAGTGTGTAGACCCTACGGGTTCGGGAGACATGCAGACATGACCGAGACGTTCTCCGGTCAATAACTAACAGCGGGATCTGGATACCCATGATGGCTCCCACATGTTCCACGATGATCTCATCGGATGAACCACGATGTCAAGGACTTAATCAATCCCGTATACAATTCCCTTTGTCTAGCGGTATGTTACTTGCCCGAGATTCGATCGTCGGAATCCAATACCTAGTTCAATCTCGTTACCGGCAAGTCTCTTTACTCGTTCCGTAACACATCATCCCGTGATCAACTCCTTGGTCACATTGCGCATATGATGATGTCCTACCGAGTGGGCCCAGAGATACCTCTCCGTTTACACGGAGTGACAAATCCCAGTCTCGATTCGTGCCAACCCAACAGACACTTTCAGAGATACCTGTAATGCACCTTTATAGTCACCCAGTTACGTTGTGACGTTTGATACACCCAAAGCATTCCTACGGTATCCGGGAGTTGCACAATCTCATGGTCTAAGGAAATGATACTTGACATTAGAAAAGCTATAGCATATGAACTACACGATCTAGTGCTATGCTTAGGATTGGGTCTTGTCCATCACATGATTCTCCTAATGATGTGATCCTGTTATCAACGACATCCAATGTCCATGGTCAGGAAACCGTAACCATCTATTGATCAACGAGCTAGTCAACTAGAGGCTCACTAGGGACATGGTGTTGTCTATGTATCCACACATGTATCTGAGTTTCCTATCAATACAATTATAGCATGGATAATAAACGATTATCATGAACAAGGAAATATAATAATAACCAATTTATTATTGCCTCTAGGGCATATTTCCAACAGTCTCCCACTTGCACTAGAGTCAATAATCTAGTTCACATCGCCATGTGATTAACACTCACAGGTCACATCGCCATGTGACTAACACCCAAGAGTTTACTAGAGTCAGTAGTCTAGTTCACATCACTATGTGATTAACACTCAATGAGTTCTAGGTTTGATCATGTTGCTTGTGAGAGAGGTTTTAGTCAACGGGTCTGAACCTTTCAGATCCGTGTGTGCTTTACAAATCTCTATGTCATCTCCTAGATGTAGCTACCACGTTCTATTGGAGCTAATCCAAATAACTGTTCTACTTGGAGCTATTCTAAATTGTTGCTCCATTATATGCATCCGGTATCTCTACTCAGAGCTATCCGGATAGGTGTTAAGCTTGCATCGACGTAACTCTTTACGTCGAACTCTTTATCACCTCCATAATCGAGAAAATTCCTTAGTCCACTAGTTACTAAGGATAACTTTGACCGCTGTCCTGTGATCCATTCTTGGATCACACTTGTACCCCTTGATTGACTCATGGCAAGGCACACTTCAGGTGCGGTACACAGCATAGCATACTGTAGAGCCTATGTCTTAAGCATAGGGGACGACCTTCGTCCTTTCTCTCTATTCTGCCGTGGTCGAGCTTTAAGTCTTAACTTCATACCTTACAACTCAGGCAAGAACTCCTTCTTTGACTGATCCATCTTGAACACCTTCAAGATCACGTCAAGGCATGTGCTCATTTGAAAGTACTATTAAGCGTTTTGATCTATCCTTTATAGATCTTGATGCTCAATGCTCAAGTAGCTTAATCCAGGTTTTCCATTGAAAACACTTTCCAAATAACCCTATATGCTTTCCAGAAATTCTACGTCATTTCTGATCAACAACATATATTCATCAGAAATTCTATAGTGCTCCCACTCACTTCTTTGGAAATACAAGTTTCTCATAAACTTTATATAAACCCAAAACCTTTGATCATCTCATCAAAGCGTACATTCCAACTCCGAGATGCTTACTCCAGTCCTCAGAAGGATTGCTGGAGCTTTGCATACTTATTAGCAACTTTCAGGATTGACAAAACCTTTCGGTTGTATCACATACAACCTTTCCTCAAGAAAATCATCGAGGAAACAATGTTTTTGACATCCTATCTGCAAGATTTCATAAATAATGCAGTAATCGCTAATATAATTCCAACAGACTCTTAGCATCGCTACGAGTGAGAAAATCTCACCGTAGTCAACTCCTTGAACTTGTCAGAAAACATCTTAACGACAAGTCGAGCTTTCTTAATGGTGACATTTACCATCATTGTCCGTCTTCCTTTTAAAATCCATCTGTACTCAACAGCCTTACGACCATCAAGTAGTTCTTCCAAAGTCTACACTTTGTTTTCATACATGGATCCTCTCTCGGATTTTATGGTCTTGAGCCATTTATCGGAATCCAGGCCCACCATCGCTTCTCCATAGCTCGTAGGTTCATTGTTGTCTAGCAACATGACTTCCAAGGCAGGATTATGTACCACTCTGAAGTAGTACGCATCCTTGTCATCCTACGAGGTTTGATAGTGACTTGATCTGAAGTTTCATGATCAATATCATAAGCTTCCACTTCAATTTGTGTAGGTGCCACAGGAACAACTCTTTGTGCCCTGCTATACACTAGTTGAAGTAACGGTTTAATAACCTCATCAAGTCTCCACCATCCTCCCACTCAATTCTTTTGAGAGAAACTTTTCCTCGAGAAAGGACCCGATTCTAGAAACAATCCTTTATTGCTTTCGGATCTGAGACAGGAGGTATACCCAACTGTTTTTGGGTTGTCCTATGAAGATGCATTTATCCGCTTTGGGTTCGAGCTTATCAGCCTGAAACTTTTTCACATAAGCGTCGCAGTCCCAAACTTTTAAGAAATGACAGCTTAGGTTTCTCTAAACCATAGTTCATACGGTGTCATATCATCGGAATTACGTGGTGTCCTATTTAAAGTGAATGTGGTTGTCTCTAATGCCTAACCCATAAACTATTGTGGTAATTTGATAAGAGACATCATGGTATGCATCATATCCAATAGGGTGCAGTTTATGATGTTCGGACACACCATCACACTATGGTGTTCCAGGCTGTATTAGTTGTGAAACAATTTCCACAATGTCTTAATTCCGTGCCAAACTCGTAATTCAGATATTCATCTCTATGATCATATCATAGATCTTTTATCCTCTTGTCACGACGATCTTTCAACTTCACTCTGAAATTACTTGAACCTTTCAATAATTCAGACTCGTGATTCATCAAGTAAATATACTCAACATCTACTCAAATCATCTGTGAAGTAAGAACATAACGATATCCACTACATGCCTCAGCATTCATTGGACTGCACACATCAAAATGCATTACTTCCAACAAGTTGCTTTCCAGTTCCATTTTACTGAAACCGGGGCTTTCAGTCATCTTGCCCATGTGGTATGATTTGCATGTCTCAAGTGATTCAAAATCAAGTGAGTCCAAACGGTCCATTTGCATGGAGTTTATTCATGCATATACACCAATAGACATGGTTCGCATGTCTCAAACTTTTCAAAAATGAGTGAGCCCAAAGATCCATCAACATGGAACTTCTTCATGCGTTTTTTCCCAATATGACTTACGTGGCAGTGCCACAAGTAGGTGGTACTATCTTATATCTTTTGGCATGAACATGTGTATCACTATGATCGAGATTCAATAAACCATTCATTATAGGCGTAAGACCATTGAAGGTATTATTCAAATAAACAGAGTAACCATTATTCTCCTTAAACGAATAACCGTATTGCGATAGACATAATCCAATCATGTCTATGCTCAACGCAAAACCCCAATATCGATGGTAGAGGGAGCGTACGATGCTTGATCATATCAACATTGGAAACACTTCCAACACATATCGTCAGCTCACCTTTAGCTAGTCTCCGTTTATTACGTAGCTTTTATTTCGAGTTACTAACACTTAGCAACCGAATCGGTATCTAATACCCTGGTGCTACTAGGAGTACTAGTAAAGTACACATCAACAAAATGTATATACTACTATCGACTTTGCCAGCCTTCTCATCTACCAAGTATCTAGGGTAATTCTGCTCCAGTGGCTGTTCCCCTTATTACAGAAGCTCTTAGTCTCGGGTTTGGGTTCAACCTTGGGTTTCTTCACTAGAGCAGCAGCTGATTTGCCGTTTCATGAAGTATCCCTTTGTTCCCTTGCCCTTCTTGAAACTAGTGGTTTCACCAACCATCAACAATTGATGCTCCTTCTTGATTTCTACTTTCGTGGTGTCAAACATCACGAACATCTCAAGGATCATCATACATGTCCCCGACATATTATAGTTCATCATGAAGCTCTAGCAGCTTGGTGGTAATGACTTCGGAGAAACATCACTATCTAATCTGGAAGATCAACTCCCACTTGATTCAAGCGATTGTTGTACTCAGACAATCTGAGCACAAGCTCAACAATTGAGCTTTTCTCCTTAGTTTGCAGGTTAAGAAAATCGTCGGAGGTCTTATACCTCTTGACGTGGGCACGAGCCTGAAATCCCAATTTCAGCCCTCAAAACATCTCATATGTTTCGTGACGTTTCAAAAAACGTCTGTGGTGCCTCAACTCTAAACCGTTTAACTGAACTATCCTGTAGTTATCAAAACGTGTATGTCAGATGTTCGCAACATCCACAGACAACGTTCGAGGCTCAGCACACTGAGCGGTGCATTAAGGACATAAGCCTTCTAAGAAGCAATGAGGACAATCCTCAGTCTACGGACCTAGTCCGCATAATTGCTACTATCAACTTTCAACTAATTTTTCTCTAGGAACATAACTAAACAGTAGAACTAAAGCGTGAGATACGACATAATTTGCAAAATCCTTTTTGACTATGTTCAGGATAATTAAGTTCATCGTATGAACTCCCACTCAGATAGACATCCCTCTAGTCATCTAAGCGATTACATGATCCGAGTCAACTAGGCCGTGTTCGATCATCACGTGACACGGACTAGTCAACGTCGGTGAACATCTTCATGTTGATCGTATCTTCTATACGACTCATGCTCGACCTTTCGGTCTTCTGTGTTCCGAGGCCATGTCTATACACATGCTAGGCTCGTCAAGTCAACCTAAGTGTATTGCGTGTGTAAATCTGTCTTACACCCGTTGTATGTGAACGTAAGGATCTATCACACCCGATCATCACGTGGTGCTTCGAAACGACGAACTGTAGCAACGGTGCACAGTTAGGGGGAACACTTTCTTGAAATTATTATGAGAGATCATCTTATTTACTACCGTCGTTCTAAGCAAATAAGATGTATAAACATGATAAACATCATATGCAATCAAATAATAGTGACATGATATGGCCAATATCATATAGCTCCTTTGATCTCCATCTTGGGGCTCCATGATTATCTTGTCACCGGTATGACACCATGATCTCCATCATCATGATCTCCATCATCGTGTCTTCTTGAAGTTGTCTCGTCATCGACATGCAAGTCGTGATTCCCTTGACAAGAACATGATCAATCTCATACATCACATATATCATTCATCACATCCTTTTGGCCATATCACATCACATAGCATACCCTGCAAAAACAAGTTAGACGTCCTCTAATTGTTGTTTGCATGTTTTACGTGGCTGCTATGGGTTTCTAGCAAGAACGTTTCTTACCTACGCAAAACCCACAACGTGATATGCCAATTGCTATTTACCCTTCATAAGGACCCTTTTCATCGAATCCGATCCGACTAAAGTAGGAGAGACAGACACCCGCTAGCCACCTTATGCAACTAGTGCATGTCATTCGGTGGAACCGGTCTCACGTAAGAGTACGTGTAAGGTTGGTCCGGGCCGCTTCATCCCACGATGCCGCCGAATCAAGATAAGACTAGTAACGGCAAGCATATTGAACAAAATCAACACCCACAACTACTTGGTGTTCTACTCGTGCATAGAAACTACGCATAGACCTAGCTCCGATACCACTGTTGGGGAACGTAGCATAAATTCAAAATTTTCCTACGTGTCACCAAGATCTATCTATGGAGAGACTAGAAACGAAGGGAAGGAGAGTGCATCTACATACCTTTGTAGATCGCTAAGCGGAAGCGTTCAAGAGAACGGGGTTGATGGAGTCGTACTCGTCGTGATTCAAATCACCGATGATCCTAGCGCCGAACGGACGGCACCTCCGCGTTCAACACACGTACGAAACGGAGACGTCTCCCATGCCTTGATCCAGCAAAGAGGAGGGAGAGGTTGATGGAGATCCAGCAGCACGACGGCGTGGTGGAAGTAGCGGGATTCCAACAGGGCTTCGCTAAGCGCTGCAGGAGGAAGATGTGTCACGGGAGGGAGAGGGAGGCGCCAGGCCTTAGATTTGTTTGCTCCTCCTTTTCCCCACTATATATAGGGCCAAGGGAGAGGGGGAGGCGCAGCCCTTGCCCCTTCCTCCAAGGAAGGGTGCGGCCAAGGGTGGGGAGGAGTCCATCCTCCCCAAGGCACCTCGGAGGTGCCTTCCCCTTTTAGGACTCTCCTCTTTTTCCCATCTCTTGGCGCATGGGCCTCTTGGGGCTGGTGCCCTTGGCCCATATAGGCCAAGGAACAACCCCTACAGCCCATGTGGCCCCCCGGGGCAGGTGGCCCCACCCGGTGGACCCCCGGGAACCTTCCGGTGGTCCCGGTACAATACCGATGACCCCGAAACTTGTCCCGATGGCCGAAATAGCACTTCCTATATATAATTCTTTACCTCCGGACCATTCCGGAACTCCTCGTGACGTCCGGGATCTCATCCGGGACTCCGAACAATATTCGGGTTACCGCATACTAATATCTCTACAACCCTAGCGTCACCGAACCTTAAGTGTGTAGACCCTACGGGTTCGGGAGACATGCAGACATGACCGAGACGTTCTCCGGTCAATAACCAACAGCGGGATCTGGATACCCATGATGGCTCCCACATGTTCCACGATGATCTCATCGGATGAACCACGATGTCAAGGACTTAATCAATCCCGTATACAATTCCCTTTGTCTAGCGGTATGTTACTTGCCCGAGATTCGATCGTCGGAATCCAATACCTAGTTCAATCTCGTTACCGGCAAGTCTCTTTACTCGTTCCGTAACACATCATCCCATGATCAACTCCTTGGTCACATTGCGCATATGATGATGTCCTACCGAGTGGGCCCAGAGATACCTCTCCGTTTACACGGAGTGACAAATCCCAGTCTCGATTCGTGCCAACCCAACAGACACTTTCAGAGATACCTGTAATGCACCTTTATAGTCACCCAGTTACGTTGTGACGTTTGATACACCCAAAGCATTCCTACGGTATCCGGGAGTTGCACAATCTCATGGTCTAAGGAAATGATACTTGACATTAGAAAAGCTATAGCATATGAACTACACGATCTAGGGCTATGCTTAGGATTGGGTCTTGTCCATCACATGATTCTCCTAATGATGTGATCCCGTTATCAACGACATCCAATGTCCATGGTCAGGAAACCGTAACCATCTATTGATCAACGAGCTAGTCAACTAGAGGCTCACTAGGGACATGGTGTTGTCTATGTATCCACACATGTATCTGAGTTTCCTATCAATACAATTATAGCATGGATAATAAACGATTATCATGAACAAGGAAATATAATAATAACCAATTTATTATTGCCTCTAGGGCATATTTCCAACACCTTACACGTACGCTTACGTGAGACCGGTTCCACCGACTAACATGCACTAGTTGCATAAGGTGGCTGGCGGGTGTCTGTCTCTCCCACTTTAGTTGGAGCGGATTCGATGAACAGGGTCCTTATGAAGGGTAAATAGAAGTTGACAAATCACTTTGTGGCTTTAACGTAGGTAAGAAGACGTTCTTGCTAGAACCCTAATTCAGCCACGTAAAACTCGCAACAACAATTAGAGGACGTCTAACTTGTTTTTGCAGCAAGTGGTTTGTGATATGATATGGCCAAAGTTGTGATGAATGATGAATGATCTATATGTGATGTATGAGATGTTCATGCTATTGTAATAGGATTCACGACTTGCATGTCGATGAGTATGACAACCGGCAGGAGCCATAGGAGTTGTCTTTATTCTTTTATATAACCTGCGTGTCATTGAGAAACGCCATGTAAATTACTTTACTTTATTGCTAAACGCGTTAGCCATAGTAGTAGAAGTAATAGTTGGCGAGCAACTTCACGGAGACACGATGATGGAGATCATGATGATGGAGATCATGGTGTCAAGCCGGTGACAAGATGATCATGGAGCCCCAAGATGGAGATCAAAGGAGCTATGTGATATTGACCATATCATGTCACGTTTATTATTTGATTGCATGTGATGTTTATCATGTTTTGCATCTTGTTTACTTAGAACGACGGTAGTAAATAAGATGATCCCTCATAACAATTTCAAGAAGTGTTCTCCCCTAACTGTGCACCGTTGCTACAGTTCGTCGTTTCTAAGCACGCCGTGATGATCGGGTGTGATGGATCCTTACGTTCACATACAACGGGTGTAAGACAGTTTTACACATGCAAAACACTTAGGGTTAACTTGACGAGCCTAGCATGTGTATAGACATGGCCTCGGAACACAGAAGACCGAAAGGTCGAGCATGAGTCGTATAGAAGATACGATCAACATGAAGATGTTCACCGACGTTGACTAGTCCGTCTCACGTGATGATCGGACACGGTCTAGTTAACTCGGATCATGTAATACTTAGATGACTAGAGGGATGTCTAATCTAAGTGGGAGTTCATTAATAATTTGATTAGATGAACTTAATTATCATGAACTTAGTCTAAAATCTTTGCAATATGTCTTGTAGATCAAATGGCCAACGTAGTCCTCAACTTCAACGCGTTCCTAGAGAAAACCAAGCTGAAAGACGATGGCAGCAACTATACGGACTGGGTCCGGAACCTGAGGATTATCCTCATAGCTGCCAAGAAAGATTATGTCCTACAAGCACCGCTAGGTGATCCACCCGTCCCACAGAACCAAGACGTTATGAACGCTTGGCAGACACGTGTTGACGACTACTCCCTCGTTCAGTGCGGCATGCTTTACAGCTTAGAGCCGGGGCTCCAAAAGCGTTTTGAGAGACATGGAGCATATGAGATGTTCGAAGAGCTGAAAATGGTTTTTCAAGCTCATGCCCGGATCGAGAGATATGAAGTCTCCGATAAGTTCTTCAGCTGTAAGATGGAGGAAAATAGTTCTGTCAGTGAGCACATACTCACTATGTCTGGGTTACATAACCGCTTGTCTCAGCTGGGAGTTAATCTCCCGGATGATGCGGTCATTGACAGAATCCTCCAGTTGCTTCCACCAAGCTACAAGAGCTTAGTGATGAACTTCAACATGCAGGGGATGCAAAAGACCATTCCTGAGTTGTTCTCAATGCTGAAATCAGCGGAGGTAGAAGTCAAGAAGGAACATCAAGTGTTGATGGTCAATAAAACCACTAAATTCAGGAAAGGCAAGGGTAAAAAGAACTTCAAGAAGGACGGCAAGGAGGTTGTCGCGCCCGGCAAGCAAGCTGCCGGGAAGAAGCCAAAGAATGGACCCAAGCCTAAGACGGAGTGCTTTTATTGCAAAGGGAAGGGTCACTGGAAACGGAACTGCCCCAAATACTTAGCGGACAAGAAGGCCGGCAACACCAAAGGTATATTTGATATACATGTAATTGATGTCTACCTTACCAGTACTCGTAGTGACTCCTGGGTATTTGATACCGGTGCCGTTGCTCATATTTGTAACTCACAACAGGAGCTGCGGAATAAACGGAGACTGGCGAAGGACGAGGTGACGATGCGCGTCGGGAATGGTTCCAAGGTTGATGTGATCGCCGTCGGCACGCTGCCTCTACATTTACCTACGGGGTTAGTTTTAAACCTCAATAACTGTTATTTAGTGCCGGCTTTGAGCATGAACATTGTATCGGGATCTCGTTTAATTCGAGATGGCTACTCATTTAAATCTGAGAATAATGGTTGTTCCATTTATATGAGAGATATGTTTTATGGTCATGCTCCTATGGTGAATGGTTTATTCTTAATGAATCTCGAGCGTATTGCTACACATATTCATAGTGTGAGTACCAAAAGATGTAAAGTTGATAATGATAGTACCGCATACTTGTGGCACTGCCGCCTTGGTCACATAGGTGTCAAACGCATGAAGAAGCTCCATACAGATGGACTTTTGGAGTCTCTTGATTATGAATCATTTGACACGTGCGAACCATGCCTCATGGGTAAAATGACCAAGACTCCGTTCTCAGGAACAATGGAGCGAGCAACCAACTTATTGGAAATCATACATACTGATGTGTGCGGTCCAATGAGTGTTGAGGCTCGCGGTGGCTATCGTTATGTTCTCACCCTCACTGATGACTTGAGTAGATATGGGTATGTCTACTTAATGAAACACAAGTCTGAAACCTTTGAAAAGTTCAAGGAATTTCAGAATGAGGTTGAGAATCAACGTGACAGGAAAATCAAGTTTCTACGATCAGATCGTGGAGGAGAATACTTGAGTCACGAATTTGGCACACACTTAAGAAAATGTGGAATAGTTTCACAACTCACGCCGCCTGGAACACCTCAGCGTAACGGTGTGTCCGAACGTCGTAATCGCACTCTATTGGATATGGTGCGGTCTATGATGTCTCTTACTGATTTACCGCTATCTTTTTGGGGCTATGCTTTAGAGACTGCCGCATTCACTTTAAATAGGGCTCCGTCGAAATCCGTTGAGAAGACACCGTTTGAATTATGGTTTGGTAAGAAACCTAAGTTGTCGTTTCTGAAAGTTTGGGGATGCGATGCTTATGTCAGGAAACTTCAACCTGAAAAACTCGAACCCAAGTCGGAAAAATGCGTCTTCATAGGATACCCAAAAGAAACTGTTGGGTACACCTTCTACCTCAGATCCGAAGGCAAGATCTTTGTTGCCAAGAATGGGTCCTTTCTAGAGAAAGAGTTTCTCTCGAAAGAAGTAAGTGGGAGGAAAGTCGAGCTTGATGAAGTATTACCTCTTGAACCGGTAAATGGCGCAACTCAAGAAAATGTTCCTGAGGTGCCTGCACCGACTAGAGAGGAAGTTAATGATAATGATCAAGATACTTCTGATCAAGCTCCTACTGAAATTCGAAGGTCCACAAGGACACGTTCCGCACCAGAGTGGTACGGCAACCCTGTCTTGGAAATCATGTTGTTAGACAACGGTGAACCTTCGAACTATGAAGAAGCGATGGCGGGCCCGGATTCCGACAAATGGCTAGAAGCCATGAAATCCGAGATAGGATCCATGTATGAAAACGAAGTATGGACTTTGACTGACTTGCCCGTTGAACGGCGAGCCATAGAAAATAAATGGATCTTTAAGAAGAAGACAGACGCGGATGGTAATGTGACCATCTATAAAGCTCGACTTGTCGCTAAGGGTTATCGACAAGTTCAAGGGGTTGACTACGATGAGACTTTCTCACCGGTAGCGAAGCTAAAGTCCGTCCGAATCATGTTAGCAATTGCCGCATTCTACGATTATGAGATATGGCAAATGGACGTCAAAACGGCATTCCTTAATGGTTTCCTTAAGGAAGAATTGTATATGATGCAGCCGGAAGGTTTTGTCGATCCTAAGAATGTTGACAAAGTGTGCAAGCTCCAACGCTCGATTTATGGGCTGGTGCAAGCATCTCGGAGTTGGAAAATTCGCTTTGATGAGATGATCAAAGCGTTTGGGTTTACACAGACTTATGGAGAAGCCTGCGTTTACAAGAAAGTGAGTGGGAGCTCTGTAGCATTTCTCATATTATATGTAGATGACATACTTTTGATGGGAAATGATATAGAACTCTTGGACAGCATCAAGGCCTACTTGAATAAGAGTTTTTCAATGAAGGACCTTGGAGAAGCTGCTTATATATTAGGCATCAAAATCTATAGAGATAGATCGAGACGCCTCATAGGTCTTTCACAAAGCACATACCTTGATAAGATATTGAAGAAGTTCAATATGGATCATTCTAAGAAGGGGTTCTTACCTGTATTACAAGGTGTGAAATTGAGCTTAGCTCAATGTCCGACCACGGCAGAAGAAATAGAAGAGATGAGTGTCATCCCCTATGCCTCAGCCATAGGTTCTATTATGTATGCCATGCTGTGTACCAGACCTGATGTAAACCTTGCCGTAAGTTTGGTAGGAAGGTACCAAAGTAATCCCGGCAAGGAACACTGGACAGCGGTCAAGAATATCCTGAAGTACCTGAAAAGGACTAAGGAAATGTTTCTCGTTTATGGAGGTGACGAAGAGCTCGTCGTAAAGGGTTACGTCGACGCTAGCTTCGACACAGATCTGGATGACTCTAAGTCACAAACCGGATACGTGTATATTTTGAATGGTGGGGCAGTAAGCTGGTGCAGTTGCAAGCAAAGCATCGTGGCGGGATCTACATGTGAAGCGGAGTACATGGCAGCCTCGGAGGCAGCACATGAAGCAATATGGGTGAAGGAGTTCATCACTGACCTAGGCGTCATACCCAATGCGTCGGGGCCGATCAAGCTCTTCTGTGACAACACTGGAGCTATTGCTCTTGCCAAGGAGCCCAGGTTTCACAAGAAGACAAGGCACATCAAGCGTCGCTTCAACTCCATTCGTGAAAATGTTCAAGATGGAGACATAGAGATTTGTAAAGTGCACACGGACCTGAATGTGGCAGATCCGTTGACTATACCTCTCCCTAGGGCAAAACATGATCAACACCAGAATTCCATGGGTGTTCGATTCATCACGATGTAACTAGACTGTTGGAAATATGCCCTAGAGGCAATAATAAAAGCTTTATTATTATATTTCTTTGTTCATGATAATTGTCTTTATTCATGCTATAATTGTGTTATCCGGAAATCGTAATGCATGTGTGAATAACAGACACCAACATGTCCCTAGTAAGCCTCTAGTTGACTAGCTCGTTGATCAACAGATAGTCATGGTTTCCTGACTATGGACATTGGATGTCATTGATAACGAGATCACATCATTAGGAGAATGATGTGATGGACAAGACCCAATCCTAAACATAGCACAAGATCGTATAGTTCGTTTGCTAGAGTTTTCCAATGTCAAAGTGTCTTTTCCTTAGACCATGAGATCGTGTAACTCCCGGATACCGTAGGAGTGCTTTGGGTATACCAAACGTCACAACGTAACTGGGTGACTATAAAGGTAGACTACGGGTATCTCCGAAAGTGTCTGTTGGGTTGACATGGATCAAGACTGGGATTTGTCACTCCGTATGACGGAGAGGTATCACTGGGCCCACTCGGTAATGCATCATCATAATGAGCTCAAAGTGACCAAGTGTCTGGTCACGGGATCATGCATTACGGTACGAGTAAAGTGACTTGCCGGTAACGAGATTGAACGAGGTATTGGGATACCGACGATCGAATCTCGGGCAAGTAACATATCGATTGACAAAGGGAATTGCATACGGGGTTGATTGAATCCTTGACATCGTGGTTCATCCGATGAGATCATCGTGGAGCATGTGGGAGCCAACATGGGTATCCAGATCCCTCTGTTGGTTATTGACCGGAGAGTCGTCTCGGTCATGTCTGCTTGTCTCCCGAACCCGTAGGGTTTACACACTTAAGGTTCGGTGACGCTAGGGTTGTGAAGATATGTATATGCAGTAACCCGAATGTTGTTCGGAGTCCCGGATGAGATCCCGGACGTCACGAGGAGTTCCGGAATGGTCCGGAGGTAAAGAATTATATATAGGAAGTGCTGTTTCGGCCATCGGGACAAGTTTCGGGGTCACCGGTATTGTACCGGGACCACCGGAAGGGTCCCGGGGGTCCACCGGGTGGGGCCACCTATCCCGGGGGCCCCATGGGCTGAAGTGGGAGGGAACCCAGCCCAAAGTGGGCTGGGGCGCCACCCCCCCCCAAGGGCCCATGCGCCTAGGGTTGGGGGGGAACCCTAGAGGGGGCGTCCCCTTGCTTGGGGGGCAAGCCCCCCACCCTTGGCCGCCGCCCCCCCCCCTAGTAGATCCATCTACTAGGGCCGGCGCCCCCCCTTGGCACCCCTATATATAGTTGAGGAGAGGGAGGACTTTAGACCTGAGCTTTGGCGCCTCCCTCTCTCCCCGTTACGTCTCTCCCTCGTAGTATAGGCGAAGCCCTGCTACTGTGACGCCCTGCATCCATCACCACGCCGTCGTGCTGCTGGATCTTCATCAACCTCTCCTCCTCCCCTTGCTGGATCAAGAAGGAGGAGACGTCTCCCGTCCCGTACGTGTGTTGAACGCGGAGGTGCCGTCCGTTCGGCGCTTGGTCATCGGTGATTTGGATCACGTCGAGTTCGACTACATCATCACCGTTCTTTTGAACGCTTCCGTGCGCCATCTACAAAGGTATGTAGATGCATCCAATGACTCGTTGCTAGATGAACTCCTAGATGATCTTGGTGAAACGAGTAGGAATTTTTTTGTTTTCTGCAACGTTACCCAACAGCTTTATCATGTCTCCCATATTGCCATGTCAAGCCTCTAACCCACCTTGTCCTAACAAACCGTTGTTTGGCTATGTTACCGCTTTGCTCAGCCCCTCTTATAGCGTTGCTAGTTGCAGGTGAAGATTGGAGTTTGTTCCATGTTGGAACATGGATACTTGTTGGGATATCACAATATATCTTATTTACTTAATGCATCTATATACTGGGTAAAGGGTGGAAGGCTCGGTCTTATGCCTGGTGTTTTGTTCCACTCTTGCCGCCCTAGTTTCCGTCATACTGGTGTTATGTTCCTTGATTTTGTGTTCCTTACGCGGTCGGGTTATAATAGGAACCCCTTGACAGTTCGCTTTGAATAAAACTCCTCCAGCAAGGCCCAACCTTGGTTTTACCATTTGCACTAACAACCTACCACCTTCCCTTGGGTTCTGCAGACTCAAGGGTCATCTTTATTTAACCCTCCCCCCCCCCACGGGGGCCAGTGCTTCTCTAAGTGTTGGTCCGAACTGAGTAGACTGCGGGGCCACCTCGAGGAAACTTGAGGGTTGGTTTTACTCATAGGATGTCTCATCCGGTGTTGCCCTGAGAATGAGATATGTGCAGCTCCTATCGGGATTGTCGGCACATCGGGTGGCTTTGCTGGTCTTGTTTTACCATTGTCGAAATGTCTTGTAACCGGGATTCCGAGCCTGATCGGGTCTTCCTGGGAGAAGGAATATCCTTCGTTGACCGTGAGAGCTTGTGATGGGCTAAGTTGGGACACCCCTGCAGGGTTTTGAACTTTCGAAAGTCGTGCCCGCGGTTATGGGCAGATGGGAATTTGTTAATGTCCGGTTGTAGAAAACCTGAAACTTATCTTAATTAAAATGCAGCAATCGCGTGTGTAACCGTGATGGTCTCTTCTCGGCGGGGTCCGGGAAGTGAACACGGTGTTGGAGTTATGCTTGAACGTTAGTAGTTCAGGATCACTTCTTGATCACTTCTAGTTCACGATCGTGCTTTGCCTTCTCTTCTCGCTCTCATTTGCGTAAGTTAGCCACCATATATGCTAGTGCTTGCTGCAGCTCGACCTCATACCTTTTACCTACCCATAAGCTTAAATAGTCTTGATCGCGAGGGTGTGAGATTGCTGAGTCCCCGTGACTCACAGATACTTCCAAAACCAGTTTGCAGGTGTCGTTGATATCGTGCAGGTGACGCAACCAAGCTCAAGGGGGAGCTCGATGGAGTTCGTGTTCGTTTTGTTGTTCCGCTTTCAGTTGATCAGTAGTGGAGCCCAGTTGGGACGATCGGGGATCTGTGTAGCATTTGGGGTAGTCTTCTTTTATTTTGGTTCCATAGTCGGACCTTGATTGTATATGATTGATGTAATGCTTTATTCATGTATTGTGTGAAGTGGCCATTGTAAGCCAACTATGTACCTCTTTCCTTATTCAGTACATGGGATGTGTAAAGATTACCCCTCTTGCGACATTGCTTACAATGCGGTTATGCCTCTAAGTCGTGCTTCGACACGTGGGAGATATAGCCGCATCGTGGGCGTTACACTCGGCTCTTAAAGAAAAAGGGGAATACAAAATTATCTTTTCTAAACAAAAATCGGGGTAACTTGTTCGGCTGAAAGACGGTTGAATTGTCACTTAGAGTTGGAAAGCGTGTTTTAAACGATAGATGGTAAGGTGTGGAAGCTTTCATGCTCATCTAACTAGAGTGGAGATATGGTAGTGGACAATAGAAGTAATCATACAATGCAAATTCTTAAATTCCTTAACGAACTCATTCATTTCTGATATCCGCAGCTCATAATAAAGATGACCTCTCCTACAAGCTGGGGCACTTTCTCAGGGACAAGCAAACCTTTAAGCTTGGGGAGTTGGTAAGTCCAAATTACATGATACTTTTGGTGGTTATTTTTGTGCCTACCTGATAGGCTTTGTGGAGTTTTACCGCGTCCGTGCACCTTTTTTGTTGTTTTTCCTCAGGGGACACTTGTGGAGCAAAAAAGTATATGATAGGATTCCGAGAGAATTATAGTGGAATCTCTTTATTTAATGTGATAGTCATCTACCATAAAAGAATAAAGCAAAGTGACCGGAGGAAAGGCGCATGGGGAACCATGTCGTCGACTATTTTCACCCGGCCCGTTGAATTGGATTGGAGATCAGATGCGAGGAGACACCAGAAACTCGTGTAGAAGAAGGAAGCCTAGCCTTGGGAGCGATCCGTAGGGGGGATTGACAAAGGGGGAGATCGACGTCTTCACCACCAAACACATGAAGCGCTACAAGATCATCACCACTGTCATCATCATCATCATCATCATTATCATCATCCACATCCATCTCGTTGTAACCTCAGGAACCCTACTGGATCAACTTGCGTGTTACGTGTTTAACCCATTCATGTTTACCATCATCACCTTTATGATGTCTGTTGGGTCCATGTGTGAGTAATTCCCTTAGTTCTCGGGGATATGAATGAACCCTTGCTGTAATAGATTGTTTGATATTAGGATTTAATATCCTCTTTGCATGTTTATGTTAATAGTCTTCTTGATGTTGGGGGAAGTCGACCATCCAACTATGCCAATTTTGGACGGAAAGTTATTACTGTTGGCAGACCGGCTGGTTGTGGAAGTAGGTGCGTCGCAGGCCCTATCTCCCTTAGTCCCTGACCATTGCATCAGGGGATAAAACAAATACCCCCTTTAGGATGTGTCCACGGGGACCTTTTTCCCCTTAATCACCGTTTGGTAACCGGAGTGGAGAAGAACGGTGGTGGCATATGTGATACAAAGGTTGTCGCGTGCATGCATGTATCTGTACCGGCTCTGCCCACAAATAAAAATATGCAAAGTGGCTTAGACATCCAACGTAGCATTGTGTTTAGGCACCGCTATAGATACACACTAGTGAAGAATCCAGACTCTCAGGGACGCCTTAACCCTTTCAGTTTCGAAACTCTTGTTCGAAATCCTTGTTACAGAACTTTATTTTCGCAACTTACTTTTATATACGCTACACCGTTTTCATCACATTACTAGTGCTTTGGATCACTCTCAACTTGCGGGCACAACATGTAAACCATTCAAGAGGCAAAAGATTGATTCACATGCTTCACGTAGGATCGATACTATTACTTCGAAAAGGTTACAATTAAACCATGTGCATTTGCAGGACATCACAAAAGTGAAAAACATATGATTTGCCAAGAAAATAAGTTGTGTTCAAAGGATGTAGGATAAGAAAATAGGGTTGCATGCTTCCTTTTACGAATCCCAATCCAACTAAAACGTTTGTTACTATTTTGTTTCCATATGCAAGTTGCGTGAACGTGGCACTTAATCTTCTAGGAGTAGTAGACATGCACAACTAACATGTGACCTTTAGCAATTGCGCGTCACACTCTTACAGAAATGTGTCATGTCGTTGAAGGCCTTTTAAAGAAAGAAAAAACAGCCCATGCCAGCAAAGAGATTATATTACTCCCTCCCTTTCATAATATAGTGCGTATGAGAATGGGGCGTCGACCCATTGGCTGGGCAGTTAGGTTAGCTGTCAGCTCGCCCGCGTTCAAGCCTCGGCTCTAGCGCGTGGTGCTCATGGAGTTTACTCCTATAAAAAAGAGCCAACAAGGTTTAGCCCTGGGACGGTCTCATTTTTCTTCATAATGTAGTGCTTATAGATTAAAAAAATCAAACTTTGTAAACTTAGACCAAGTTTATAAATAAAACTATTTATATCTACAATATCAAAAATATAAAAATATGAAAGTACATCTTATGATGAATCTAGTGATATATGTTTGGCATTCTATATGTAAATGTTTTTCTTCACAAACTTGAACAAAGCTTACATGGTTGGACTTTTCTAAAAATCTATATACACTACATTACAAAACAGAGTGAGTATATGTGGATAGATGACCACATGACTAATAACAAACCAAACGATAAAAAAACGTGGCTAAGATGTCAGAAACCGAGCGCTAGAAAACAAGAGTAGGCAAGACGAACATGCCCGCCTGTAAAAAAATAAAAAGATGAACGAATTCATAAAGGAGGAGCTCGTCGCATGTGAACTACTCCCTCCGTATGATCTAAACGCTCTTATATTGTTTACGGAGTAGTTCACACACAAAATGCAGAGACCGACGAAAACGGCGTGTCCTCTTCTGCTGTAAACGTAGTAGCGATCCAGCATTTATCACCAGTGTTTGCCTGACCGTCCCATGCCACCCCACACGGTTGGTGGGCGTGCGACCACCTAGCTACCTGGCTTTCTTGCATGTTGCATCGCACCGAAAGCCATCCACGAGCTGCATGCGCAGCGAACATGGAGAAGCTCGGCGCGAACCCGGCCAACTCCTGCCCGCTCACGCCGCTCGGCTTCCTGGAGCGCGCCGCCACCGTGTTCGCCGACTGCCCCTCCGTCGTCTACCACGGCACCGTCTTCACCTGGTCCCAGACCTACCGCCGCTGCCTCCGCCTCGCCTCCGCGCTCGCCTCCCTCGGCGTCTCCCGCCGCGACGTCGTAAGTAAACCATCCACCCGTCGTCGTTTTCACAAACACCTTGTGATTTTGTAGCGTGTCTGTTCTTCGTCACCGGAGTTCATGAATTCGGTTGGTGCATGATGATCCATGGCGTGAACCAACTGCTTCAGGTGTCCGTGCTGCTGCCGAACGTGCCGGCCATGTACGAGGCGCACTTCGGCGTGCCCATGAGCGGCGCCGTGCTCAACACCATCAACACGCGCCTTGACGCGCGCACGGTCGCCGTCCTGCTCCGCCACTCCGGCTCCAGGCTCGTCTTCGTCGACCCGGCACTGCTCCCGCTCCTCGACGACGCGCTCCGGCTCCTGCCGCCGGGCCACGCCGCACCGCGCGTCGTGCTCGTCGAGGATACCCACGACCACGAGAAGGATCGGTTCCCTCCGGCCCCGGCCACGGATCTGACGTACGAGAGGCTCCTCGAGATGGGCGATCCGGAGTTCAAGTGGGTCCGGCCGGCCAGCGAGTGGGACCCGCTGGTGCTCAACTACACCTCCGGCACAACGGCTGCGCCCAAGGGGGTCGTGCACTGCCACCGCGGGATCTTCTTGGTCACCATGGTGACGCTCGTGGACTGGGCGGTGCCGCCGCGGCCGACGTTCCTGTGGACGCTGCCCATGTTCCACGCCAATGGGTGGAGCTTCCCCTGGGGGATGGCCGCGCTGGGCGGCACCAATGTCTGCCTCCGCCGCGTCGACGCCAGGGATGTCTACTCCGCCATCACGGATCACGGCGTCACGCACCTCTGTGGAGCGCCGGTCGTGCTCAGCATGCTGGCCAACGCGCCAGAGGACGTGAGAAGGCCACTGCCAGGGAAGATACGGATCATGACTGCCGGCTCGCCGCCGCCCGCTGCGGTGCTGCATCGTGCGGAGGCATTGGGCTTTGAGGTCAGCCACGGGTACGGGCTGACGGAGACTGGAGGCCACGTCGTGTCCTGCGCGTGGAAGGGCGAGTGGAACAAGCTGCCGGCGTCGGAGCGCGCGCGGCTCAAGGCGAGGCAAGGCGTGCGCACCCCCGGCATGGCCGAGGTGGACATCCTGGACGGCGAGACCGGCCGCAGCGTGCCGCGGGACGGCTCCACCATGGGCGAGATCGTGCTCCGCGGCGGGTGCGTCATGTTGGGCTACCTCAACGACAGCGAGGCCACAAAGGCGGCAATCCGGGACGACGGGTGGTTCTACACGGGTGACGTCGGGGTGATGCACCCGGACGGTTACCTCGAGATCCGTGACCGGTCCAAGGACGTGATCATCAGCGGCGGGGAGAACATCAGCAGCGTGGAGGTGGAATCCATGCTCTACGGCCACCCAGCGGTGAGCGAGGCGGCGGTGGTGGCGCGGCCGGACGAGTTCTGGGGGGAGACACCATGCGCATTCGTGAGCTTGAAGGAAGGCGCGGCAGGCGCGGTGACCGCGGCCGAGGTGATCGCGTGGAGCCGGAAGCGCATGGCGGGGTACATGGTGCCCAAGACCGTGGTGTTCAGCACCGAGCTGCCCAAGACATCCACCGGCAAGGTCCAGAAGTACGTGCTCCGGAAGCTCGCCCGGGAGATGGGCCCCACTCGCAGGGGTAGCAGCAGCAAGATGTAGTGTACGGCATGGCGATGGGCAAAGTGCTTGTCTCTGAATTTTCATCCCTTTTGCTTTGTGGGTGGGCAAAGTGCTACAAATATAAGACGTTCTAGATATCACTGGAGAACTTGGACTTGATTGGGCATGTTTTGGTATTTCCGAATTAGTAGTGGTGGGCTAAAATCATTTATATCAGGACAGAAGGAAGAATACTACTTTCCAACAATAGTCTGTATTCTTTGTTCTGAAAATTAACTGAACTCATGCTGCCTCATCAGATTTTGCTGGATAACAACACTACCATCGATTATTTTTTTTTCAAAACATTCAACCATCTCCTAAAAATTAACAGGTGAACTATGGCTTAAAGAAAATAATAAACACATAAGATGGTGCAGAGTGCAGGACCAATCCAACTTAAGAAGTCATTGGTATTACTACATGGGTAGGGAACTAGAATGGTTCATTCTTTCAAAGTTGTATAAAATGTTCAGTTTGCCATGTTTTATGTTGTTCTTGATGATTGTAGTTTTGCTTTCAATTGTTTTGCTACATTATGGGCATCATCTAACTGCTATAAGTTCTTGCTGCTAACACTAAACTCACTATGAACATAATTGAGCATAATGCATCAGTCAGCATAGACTCCTGCAGACATTCTCTTCATGGTATAGCTTTAATTACATACATAACCTAGTGTCTTCACGTTTGTCTCAGGAGCTCAACTTCGTTGTAAAAGGATATGTGTATGTTTTGACTTGAGATTCTTAGAAAGTTGTAGACAATATGTTTAAGGTAACATTAGTTCCTGTTAGTTATACTTTGGTTTACAAACAAGTTCTGTTATCTTTTGTAGCTGTAGTTCTGAATGGCTGTACGAGAGAAGCCTGTCATGCAGGAGTAAGGAAGCGATGACGCGCCCATGCTTTGACCTTGATGTGTAGGCGTAGCCCCTATGAGTCTATGACATTCTTTACCGCAAGTGAACAAACTACATGAGTTCTCTCGATCGACAAGAACTTCCTCCTGGAGGAGGACAGAGAAACCTACTGATAGTCTTGTATGGTGTGGGTGGCCGTCTTGCGTCTGTTGCTCTGCTCCCAAACAACCTGTGGCTACTTCTGTTACGATGATTACATGAAAACTTGTGTTTTTCCCAAGATTTATGAGAACTTATGAAGAACTATGAGGATCCTGTTCTTTGCAAGATTTGCATCAATCAAATACATACTTTTTTTTAGTGAATTCCAGTTTTTACCCCCTAATTTAGCATTTTTGACATTAGTTACCCCATTTAACAAATTTTCATCCGAATTACCCCATTTAGTGACAATATTGTCTGTTTTTACCCCTTTTAATTTTTAAGAGCCTTCTGGATCGTGTTTTACTCAAGAGAGACTCAGTGCCCAAACATACATTTCTATTATAACAAAAAAATCCCATACTATTATGTTAATAACCGGTAGTACTAATTTTCAATGGACACACATCATTGGAGCCCAACTAAAAACACATGTTCGACAATAGCACGGCAGACCTGTAAAATAGAATGTGATGTTTTAGTTTGATGATCTCCCAAAGCATAAAATAAATGCGTCCTCCGATGTTTTGCATCAAGGAAGCTAAATTATCATCACATTAAAATAACGAAACACAACTCGCAAAATTGAACGTACTGTCCAAATGAATATTTTTGCCAGCTGTGATGTCGGAACCTCGAGACGTCTGTCCATCTTTTTTGGGATTGCCCGGTGTCACTGCAAATATGAAAACGTATCAGTACATGGACGGGCTGCAGCGCTCTTGATCCTACAACCTGGCCGCCTGGTCTCGGCGGTCGGCGCAGTACATGAAGAGAGCGGAGGATAGATACCGTAAGGGCATGAAAGCGGTGATGATGATTGTGGTCTAGGAGGTGTGGCTGGAGAGAAACAGGAGAGTTTTCAACGGGAAAATTGCTCCAGTTAACAGCTTGATCCAAATCATTAGCGCAACCTTGGGGCAATGGAGAATTGCTGGTGTGAAGTGCTTACAGCACCCATTTGGGGACCCCGGCTTATCATCCCCTTTCTGGAGTCTCTCTCTTTCCTTTCATTTCTCTTCAATCCTTGCCACCTGTTGGCGCTTGTAAATATCTCTACCGTCTAATGCAAATGGCTAGCGATTGCTGGAACTTAGAAGAAAATTGAACGTACTTGACCGCTCAAGATAAGTGTTCCCCTTTCCCACGATTTGGTGCACACGTACACCTGACAGCTAGGAGAAAAACAAAACCGGTGCTGCTCAACCAAGTGGCCGGTTCGGGCATTGGAAAAAAATGCCAAGAGGAATCTGATGGCACGGAGTTAACTGGCAGATCGCTCTCAAAAAAATTACTGGGGTAAAAACTGGCAAGACCTTTGCTCAATGGGGTAATCTGGATGAAAAATTGTTAAACGAGAAAGCTAAGTACCTGCCGACTGGTCGTTAGGGATAGGCACGTACGCCCCGCACCTGCAACCTCACTACTAACCTTGCCTATATCTAATGACCATCTCAGCAATTGGATGTTTTGTCTAGAAGTGGACTAATTCTGTAGATATGTGATTACCACGAGTAGGCCACTGCTATGGTGCAGCCCTCCATTTGATTTTTTTTCTGTTACGAATTGGTAATGCTCGGATTTTGTTGTATTTCTATAGAGAATGCATTTTCGGTTTTTCTTTCACTCATGAATCATTTTGTGGTTCACTTCTTGATGGAAGTAGGCATCCCCGCGAGAACGATATTTCTATAGAGAATTCTACATGAGATGCCCTTGGACAGGTGGGAGATGTTGGCGAAGGGAAGGTGGCGCGTTGTGTCATGGTAGAATCCAAGCAAATCTTCGTAGTAATTTGGTGAGAGATGGATCATCATAGGTGGGAAGACTATATGTAGTTACAACATAACAATTGTGTAGTCACCGGGTTGTAGTCATCAACATGGTTATTTTTATAGTTACCAAGTTGTATATGTTATAGAAACATGATTATTGTAGACCGACTTACCCATTATTTGGTTTACAAAAAATCGTTGTAAACATTCCTCGGCAACTATTGTGTAAATAGCATGATAATATAGGCTTCCGGACCTGATATTTTACATGCAAACACCACGGTATTTTTGACCCGTGAGAAAAAGTTGTTGAAAATATATCACCGATAACTTCGAAGTAATAGCATGGTAATATACGCCCTCGGACCTGATAACTCAGGTACAAACACCACGATAATTTTGACCCGGAGAAAAAGATATTAAAAACATACAACCAATAGCTTTTGTGTAAATAGCATGATAATATAGGCTTCCGGACCTGATAACTTATATACAAACACCACAATAACTTTGACACGTGGAAAAAAGTTGTTGAAAACATACCACCGATAACTTGTGTGTAAAAGTGTGATAATATACGCTTCCGGACCTAATAACTCAGGTACAAACAACACGATTACTTATGACCTGTGAAAAAAAGTTATCAAGAACATACTCTATAAATAACATGGCAACACAGGATCCCGGACTTGATAACTTATTTAAGCACTGTAGACCTGATAACAGGTACAAATACCAAGGTAACTTTGGACCAGGTGAAAAAATTATTGAAAACATACACCGATAATTTTTATGTAAATAGCAGGATAATATACTCATCCACATATGATAACTTACATACAAACACCCCGTTAACCTTGACCGGACGCTTTTTGTTGTTGAAAATATACCTCGGTAATTTCTATGTAGATAACATGATCATTTAAGCACTATAGATCTGATAACTTAGGTACGAACACCACAATAAATTTTGAACCAGGTGAAAAAATTGTTGAAAACATACGCCCGATAATTCTGTGTAAATAACATGATAATATACGCATCCACACCTGATAATTTACATACAAACACCGCGGTAACCTCGACCAGACGATTTTTCGTTGTTGAAAATATACCCCGGTAACCAAAATGCATAACTTGTGTGCAAAAACAGTGGTATTTTTCGTAGCTAATAACGTAGACTCAAACACCATAATAAATTTTCACCGGGGGAAAAGTTGTTGAAATATATCCCGATAATCTTCGTGTAAAGTTTGCATGTTGCCCATGCTAAACTTAGCATGCTTCTCACGCTTATCAGCATTATAATGATAGAGTTGTCAACCTTTGTCATGTTATTTGTTATCAGGGCGTTATGTTGAAGTTACCATGATGGTCATGTCATAGATATCACGCTGCTTATTCCAAGTTATCAAGACTGTTTTTTTTTTGCTAATATGGTAGAAAGAATAAGGGTTCAAATACCCCTGTTTATGTATTGTGGACAACAGAAAAAGTCGGGTGAGTTGGTTAGTGCTTGTAGTAGCTAGTTGGGAGACCAAAGTTCAAGTCCCCTTTTAAGCACTTTATTTCTTTTTCTCCGCTATCTAGACTAATTAATATAAAACCAGACGAGTGAAAAAAATCTGTGAACCGAGGTGAGATAAAAATCAGTGGAAAGAAAATCGGGAAAAGGAACGACGCAGCGGGAGGATCGATCGAACGTCGTGCGGATCTGTCGCTAACGACCAGTCGACTGGTCGTTAGCACAGTCCATTGTTAAATAGGGTAATTAGTGTCACTTTATTTCTTTTTCTCCGCTATCTAGACTAATTGATATAAAACCAGACAAGTGAAAAAAAATCTGTGAACCGAGGTGAGATAAAAATCAGTGGAAAGAAAATCGGGAAAAGGAACGACGCAGCGGGAGGATCGATCGAACGTCGTGCGGATCTGTCGCTAACGACCAGTCGACTGGTCGTTAGCACAGTCCATTGTTAAATAGGGTAATTAGTGTCAAAAATATTAAAATGAGGGGTAAAAATGGAATTCATCCTTTTTTTTAATAAGCGTTTGCTTTTGTTTGGAGCAAATTGTTGCAACACTTTATTTCTTTTTCTCCGCTATCTAGACTAATTGATATAAAACCAGACGAGTGAAAAAAATCTGTGAACCGAGGTGAGATAAAAATCAGTGGAAAGAAAATCGGGAAAAGGAACGACGCAGCGGGAGGATCGATCGAACGTCGTGCGGATCTGTCGCTAACGACCAGTCGACTGGTCGTTAGCATAGTCCATTGTTAAATGGGGTAATTAGTGTCAAAAATATTAAAATGAGGGGTAAAAATGGAATTCACCCTTTTTTTTAATAAGCGTTCGCTTTTGTTTGGAGCAAATTGTTGCAGCACTTTATTTCTTTTTCTCCGCTATCTAGACTAATTGATATAAAACCAGACGAGTGAAAAAAAATCTGTGAACCGAGGTGAGATAAAAATAGGTGGAAAGAAAATTGGGAAACGGGAGGATCGAAGGAACGACACAGCGGGAGGATCGATCGAACGTCGTGCGGATCTGTCGCTAACGACCAGTCGACTGGTCGTTAGCACAGTCCATTGTTAAATGGGGTAATTAGTGTCAAAAATATTAAAATGAGGGGTAAAAAATGGAATTCACCCTTTTTTTTAAATAAGCGTTCGCTTTTGTTTGGAGCAAATTGTTGCAGCACTTTATTTCTTTTTCTCCGCTATCTAGACTAATTGATATAAAACCAGACGAGTGAAAAAAAATCTATGAACCGAGGTGAGATAAAAATAGGTGGAAAGAAAATCGGGAAACGGGAGGATCGAAGGAACGACGCAGCGGGAGGATCGATCGAACGTCGTGCGGATCTGTCGCTAACGACCAGTCGACTGGTCGTTAGCACAGTCCATTGTTAAATGGGGTAATTAGTGTCAAAAATATTAAAATGAGGGGTAAAAAATGGAATTCACCCTTTTTTTTAAATAAGCGTTCGCTTTTGTTTGGAGCAAATTGTTGCAGCACTTTATTTCTTTTTCTCCGCTATCTAGACTAATTGATATAAAACCAGACGAGTGAAAAAAAATCTGTGAACCGAGGTGAGATAAAAATAGGTGGAAAGAAAATCGGGAAACGGGAGGATCGAAGGAACGACGCAGCGGGAGGATCGATCGAACGTCGTGCGGATCTGTCGCTAACGACCAGTCGACTGGTCGTTAGCACAGTCCATTGTTAAATGGGGTAATTAGTGTCAAAAATATTAAAATGAGGGGTAAAAAATGGAATTCACCCTTTTTTTTAAATAAGCGTTCGCTTTTGTTTGGAGCAAATTGTTGCAGCACTTTATTTCTTTTTCTCCGCTATCTAGACTAATTGATATAAAACCAGACGAGTGAAAAAAAATCTGTGAACCGAGGTGAGATAAAAATAGGTGGAAAGAAAATCGGGAAACGGGAGGATCGAAGGAACGACGCAGCGGGAGGATCGATCGAACGTCGTGCGGATCTGTCGCTAACGACCAGTCGACTGGTCGTTAGCACAGTCCATTGTTAAATGGGGTAATTAGTGTCAAAAATATTAAAATGAGGGGTAAAAAATGGAATTCACCCTTTTTTTAAATAAGCGTTCGCTTTTGTTTGGAGCAAATTGTTGCAGCACTTTATTTCTTTTTCTCCGCTATCTAGACTAATTGATATAAAACCAGACGAGTGAAAAAAAATCTGTGAACCGAGGTGAGATAAAAATAGGTGGAAAGAAAATCGGGAAACGGGAGGATCGAAGGAACGACGCAGCGGGAGGATCGATCGAACGTCGTGCGGATCTGTCGCTAACGACCAGTCGACTGGTCGTTAGCACAGTCCATTGTTAAATGGGGTAATTAGTGTCAAAAATATTAAAATGAGGGGTAAAAAATGGAATTCACCCTTTTTTTTAAATAAGCGTTCGCTTTTGTTTGGAGCAAATTGTTGCAGCACTTTATTTCTTTTTCTCCGCTATCTAGACTAATTGATATAAAACCAGACGAGTGAAAAAAAATCTGTGAACCGAGGTGAGATAAAAATAGGTGGAAAGAAAATCGGGAAACGGGAGGATCGAAGGAACGACGCAGCGGGAGGATCGATCGAACGTCGTGCGGATCTGTCGCTAACGACCAGTCGACTGGTCGTTAGCACAGTCCATTGTTAAATGGGGTAATTAGTGTCAAAAATATTAAAATGAGGGGTAAAAAATGGAATTCACCCTTTTTTTAAATAAGCGTTCGCTTTTGTTTGGAGCAAATTGTTGCCGGCTTGAGGGTGCAAACTGATTATACTGCAGTCTCTAGTTCATACTTCAGAAAATAATTAAGGTGGCTGGAGTCTCTATATGCATTTTTATTTGGAGAAACAACCGATAATCTGTCAATCATAAGTGGCGATCGTACTAAGTGAGCAATCTCCTGACCTAAGATCCATATATCAATAACAAAATATATGAGTAGCAAAATAAACAGAATGATATAGCATATCGGCAACCTTGAGCTCTACACAAGTAACCCATCTTTTCATCCCCAGAACAGAACCGCCAGTCCACCCTGATATAGTAAGAAGTCATACTATCCTTAAAAGAAGAAGAAAATCCAGAGCAGCACAACCACCCTTTCAAAGAATCAAGTTACTCCCTAATTTGTACAGAAACATTGATGACATACTTTGTTCGGCGGGTATGCATCCGTTGCTTCCCGGTCATAATATAGTTAGATGTGCTACGGTCGATGCGTCGAAGTTGGTCACGAAAACGGGACCGGGTTGCGCAAACTGCCCGGTTCTTGTTTCACAAACTACAATTTTTGTATTCGGTGGACCGCCGTCCAAAGGTTCCCGATAAAGGCCGGCACACGCGCAAGCCAGCTCAGGAAAGCCATGGCGGTAGCGCTCATGAAGCTTCCACAGGGATTTACCGAGCAAGCTCCGAAATCATTGGAAAAGAGAGTGGTGATAGCTGCTGATCCACACGCCGCACTGAAGATCAGTGTTCCTGTGAGCTACGAACAAAACATCAGAGTTAAAAACGGATCGTTTTTACTTTTTAGGAGAAAGAAAGATACACAAGATTCTTAATTTGCCTATTCAAAACACAATGCGTGATGGACGGTTATTGTTTTGCTTGAGGTGCCTGAGAAAATATGAATTACCCAGTCCCCGAGGGAAAGTATGATGACAGCCCGGGCAGTTCGGAAGGAACGTTTGACAACAATTGCATAGGCATCCAGAATGGCCACGGCGAGGCTCCACAGGCATTGCACACTTGCTGCTGCGACGAGGTAGCTGCTCAAACGAACAAGAATAAGTTCATCTACTACATAAGGGCAAACCAAAACAAATAAAAGTCCCCTGTTCCAAGTTGTAACAGAAACATCTTAAGTGAAAAATGCTTAGGGTCTCTTTGATTCAAAGGATTTTCATAGTATCTTTGAAGGATTAGAATCCTTAGGAATTTTTCCTACGTTGGTTGTTTGATTCGTAGGATTGAATCTTGTAGGATTTTTTCCTAAGAATTCATTTGTACTACATTTTACAGGAATTCCAACATCCACTCCAACCTTTTGAAAAAAATCCTTTGTTTTTCCCATGACACAATCAAACAAACTCAAATCCTATAGGGATCCAATGGACATACCATTCCAATCCTATGTTTTCCCTATTCCTGTGTTTTTGCAATCCTATGAATCAAAGAGGCCCTTAGTTGTTTGGACGACGGGAGGCCGCTTGTTCTGAAACTGAATTGAATTCCTCAGAAGAAAATTGCTTAGCAGGGGAGGAGAAGGGGGCCCGGCCCATCCATCCAAGAAGGGTTCGAGGACGCACCGGAATGTGGTGACGGAGGAGAAGTCATCGGTAGACGCCATGACGGCGAGCGCGGCGGCCGCGAAGGCGGCCTGCAGGAGGCGGAACACGAGGCCGCACCGCGTCCACGGGTCCCTCATGATCATCCCAGCAGGCGCGTTCCCGTCCCCGTTCGGCCCCTCCACCTGCACCGCCTGCCCCTGCGCCGGCGGCACCATCTCCACCTCCGCCTGCCCCTATCCCACCACCGGCGGGGAGGGGTGCACCACCGGATGGCTGAAGTGCAGCATCGTCTCCGGCTCCTCCTCCCTGCGCGTCGTCCTCGACCCAACGAAAAGGTGCTAAGGATGCCTTGCTTCGCCCGGTGGTTTCTCCTCTTTTTCACTCCCCAGTGATAGTGAGCGGAGCCGGAGAGTGAGTGAGGAGAGTGAGTCGACACTGTGTCTGCACGTACGTGGCACATGGCATAGCTAGCAGCCTAGCACTGGTGGGCTCCACCTGAGGCTCTCTCTCTCTCTCTGTTTCTTGACTGACTCTCCGTGGTCGTGAATGATTCACACTTGACAGCACCGAGTGTATCGTCTATAGATGCGTTCACATTTTGATCAATCCAGCCGCGTCCCCATACCATGTTTGCCCGCCGGCCTGATCTCAACACGAAGCCGCTATCTACAAGACGTCTTTATATCCGCCACGTTTAATTAGCCGATCCTTACCGATTGCGCATTTTTAAAAAGTGTTCATAATGTATTTAAAAATGTTCATCCACAAGCCAGAGCACGGTACATGGCTCACCTCAAGGCGGCATCGTCGTCGTCATGGTGATCAGGGAGGCCAAGTGACGTCGTCATGGCTCACCTCAAGGCAGCATCCTCCCGCTCCTCCTCACGGCGATGTTCTCCCACTCCTCCCGACGACATTGTCTTCCATGCAGCTCCAGTTGCTCCTCCTCCTCCTCCTCCTCCGGATCCTACTGTTGCGTCAACGCAGAGCATGCGGTGGCGGTGGTCAATGTCCAGCTCCTCCTGCTGCTCCAGTCAGAAAATAAAAACAAGTTCTTGAAGAGGGCGACATGGCCAATGGAGAGGCGGCGGTGACTCGAAAGAGAGAGGGCCGGCAACGGCAAGCTAGGAATTTGCAAGGGAGAGGGGAACGACAAAGACAGTAGGTCTGTGTGGTTGTGGGCGAGCGGGGCGAGAGAGTGGGAGGGTAGTTTTGAAAACAAAAAAGAAATCACAACATGACGAGATCTAACTGGAAACCAAAAACGTCTTATACATTGTTAAAATAATGGGAGTATTTTCTTAATGAACCGGCTCGAGTAAGGCTGCACACAGACGTGTCAAGCAAACACCTCCTAATCGGCACCTTCTGTGCAGGTTAGGGGTTCTGGCACACACATGCCCGCATATATGGGCCAGCCATCACACGACGACGCGATCGCTAGCCAGGCGCTCACCTGATTTGCCTTCGGTCAATGTTGACCAGTCAATGGTTGAACATTTGTTCATCGATTTGGGAAAAGGTTCATGCGATTCGAAAAAAAATCGTAATGTGAAAAAACTTCGTGAAATTTGGAACAAAAGTTCATAGAGATATGTAAAAGACAAAAACAAATACGAAAAAAATCACAGGTTTATGAAAAAAGTTCATGAATTTGATTAAAACCAAAAATGATAACAAAATGAGAAAACCAGCAAAAAAAACCAAGATAGGGAAATCAGACGAAAAAAACCGCCTAGAAAACCGTCAGTACGTTCATTCCGAAGGTTTTCAGAAAAAAAATACAGTGGAAAATCAAAGAGCCACATGGGGTACATAGTGTAGTGGAGGATGTACGTCGATTAGCGAATTGAACTTTAACTGGCGCTTAATGCGCGGAATATAAATTGGGCGTCAAGCTGCGGTTGTTTTGGTAATAATATGATTCAACGTTTCAAACAAAAGAGAAGGGAAACGGGGAAGAGCGGACCGGCACACGTAGCAAGAGCGGGTGTGCGCTTTGCTTGCTTTCCATTGCCCATGTCGTGGAATAGGAGCATGGCCGATGTTGGTGCTATGTTCAGGTTTGTTTTTTTAGGCAAGGCGTTGTATTCAGGTGAATTCTATTTGAGGCGCTCTGCGTCAAATAGGCGCCAAAAGCGCACAGGCGACTGAGCGGGCGGGCTGGCTCATTGGTAAATCAGACTGCAGTACAAGATCCGGTTTCGGGAACCTTTTAGAAAATTTTGGAACCGGTTTTCTTTTTATTCACATTTTTTTTGGTTTTTCTCTTTCTTTACTGTTTCTTCTTTTCTTTTGTTCTTCAGTTTTTCTTTTAACTCTCCTAAATTTTATAGAATTAAAAATGTTTTTGTTTTTTTAAAAAAAATCAGATTTTCAAATAATGTTCCTATTTTATAAAAATGTTCAAGATTTAAAAAAATGTTCGCATTTTTATTTGTTGGGATTTTAGAAAAACATTCACAATTTGCAAAACTACAACAAAAAATCAGTTTTTTCAAAAAAAAAATGTTCGCATGGGTGACTACAAATCTCATGTCCTACAGAATGTTCTACTTCTGCGACAAGTACAAGAGTAGCAATGAGAAAATGAAGGAAAAGGACATTATCATATCCACACTAACTGATGAGCGGACTACTTCCTCCTGTGTCGCGAGTAGGAGTTGCGGGGCTGGGTGGTGGGCATGCATGCTCAGATGGCCACCCTTGCCCGTGCCCAATCAAAGAGCGAGGGTTAGCATATCGATAATCCTCTTCTCTTAGCACTTCACCTTTATTTTTCATTTTATTTCCCTTTGTACCCCATTCGCCCCAATCAATTAAAAGTTCTTACATTCACCACCGATAATAATGTTGTGCTAACTCATTCAAAGAGGGAGGGGGCCATCGCCCCCACCCCTTCCACCTCGGGGCCCAAGAAGAGGGTGAATGAACATGCACACCAAAGACGATGCCCTAGATTTGGCCAGTGGAGAGCCCACGCCCGCCGTGGTGCTTCGTAGGCGTGGAGGTGGAGCTCGTCGTTGGAGAAGATGTGGTGTTGCCGGCCGAAGGATGGCACGCACCGCAGTAGTTCATGGCCTGGTTCCTTAGCTCTACTCATTCATCCTCACTCTGTTAACTTTTGCTCACTTTTCCCCACTCCCTTGCCCGAAACCCTCAGAAAAGGTTATAACGGACGTTGCCGTCAGGTCAATGCTTTTGACCGTTAGCTGACGAGTGGGGCCGCGTATACTTGGGCGCATGCAAGACCGCGGTCATGGGGTAGCACGTGTCCATGGACATGCCCGAAACGTCCCATCATATAAAGAGGGGCAACCACCTCCATCGCCCCTACCATTTTCCCCCAAATCCCCTCCCCGCAACATCGTCTTCCTCCTCCCCCACCGGCGTCGTCTCGCTCTCCTCCACTGCCTCCACCACACCATCTTGCTCTCCCCCACCGCATCCTCTTCCTCACCTTCATCGCCTCCATCTGTCAGATGGCCGATGCTCGTGGTGAGGCCGGTGCAGCGGCTGGAGATGTGGTGGAGCTGCAGGGTCAGGGCGCGGTGACCGCGGATGTCGGCGGCGTCCATGGCGGTGCGGGGAAACTCGCAATCGCTGCGGATGTGGCAGGCTCCGCCTCATCGCTGCAGAAGGTGACAGCGTCGAGCGGCACAGTCCATCCCGATGCCCCTGATGCGCCGTCTGCCGTGGAGGAGCAGGTATTTGCACTTGCTTAGCTTGTAGAGTTAGTTGCTCCCTAGTTGCATTGGTTAGATTGTGATTCATACGGTAGTTCAGATGGTTAGAGTAGTTGGTTTGACGGATGGGCCAGGGTTTTTTGTATGGGTTGGGGAGATGGGGGTTTTTGGACTAGGGTTCGTTGGATAAATTCTTTGCAAAAATGCTAGATGTTGTGAACTATGATTTTAGGTGCTGCAATGATTGGGATTTTTAGATTTGTTTTTGATTTGGATAAATCCGTTACAAAAATGCTAGATGTTGTGAACATATTGGGGTTTTTAATGCTATGATGCTTATTAGATTTGTTTTTAGTGCTCACAGATTGGGGTTTTTAATGCTACTCAGATTCGTTGCCTTAGATTGGGTCCCTATTAGATTTGTTTCTGAATGCTACTCAGATTGGGGTTTTGAATGTCATATGCCCAAATGGAATCCATTGATTAATAAGTTATTTGATTCATTAGTATATAAATTTGTCCACAATATGTAGTTATATTAGCTCTGTTCTTCAATGTGTGTGCATGACCAATGATCGATGTGTTATTTGAATGTCATATTGGGGTTTTTGATCAATGTGTGTAAAAATCTAATACATTGATATACTAGTGATGGATGTGGTCCTTGAATGCATATTGCTAAGGGGCACAGAAATAAAAAAACCCCACTTCTAAAACATTTCTGATATTGGGAGTATATTATGTTGGGTTTCGTAGTAATTTCAAAAAATTTCCTACGCACACGCAAGATCATGGTGATGCATAGCAACGAGAGGGGAGAGTGCTGTCTACGTACCCACGCAGACCGACTGCGGAAGCGTTGACACAACGTAGAGGAAGTAGTCGTACGTCTTCGCGATCCAACCGATCAAGCACCGAAACTACGGCACCTCCGAGTTCGAGCACACGTTCAGCTCGATGACGATCCCCGGACTCCGATCCAGCAAAGTGTCGGGGAAGAGTTCTGTCAGCACGACGGCGTGGTGAAGATCTTGATGCACTATAGCAGCAGGGCTTCGCCTAAACTCCGCTACAGTATTATCGAGGAATATGGTGGCTGGGGGCACCGCACACGGCTAAGGAATATATCACGTGGATCAACTTGTGTGTTCTAGGGTGCCTCTACCTCAGTATATAAAGGACTAGAGGGGGGAGGGCTCGCCGGCCATAGGAGGCGCGCCAGGAGAGTCCTACTCCCTCTGGGAGTAGGATTCCCCCCCCCCCAATCCTAGTTGGAATAGGATTCGCGGAGGGGGAAAAGAGGAGGAGGGGGCCGACCACCTCTCCTAGTCCTAATAGGACTAGGGGAAGGGGGAGGCGTGCAGCCCATCTAGGGCAGCCCCTTCTCTTTTCCACTAAGGCCCACTATGGCCCATATAGCTCCCGGGGGGTTCCGGTAACCCTCCCGGTACTCCGGTAAAATCCCGATTTCACCCGGAACACTTCCGATATCCAAACATAGGCTTCCAATATATCAATCTTTATGTCTCGACCATTTCGAGACTCCTCGTTATGTCCGTGATCACATCCGGGACTCCGAACAACCTTCGGTACATCAAAATGCATAAACTCATAATATAACTGTCATCGTAACCTTAAACGTGCGGACCCTACGGGTTCGAGAACAATGTAGACATGACCGAGACACGTCTCCGGTCAATAACCAATAGCGGGACCTGGATGCCCATATTGGCTCCTACATATTCTACGAAGATCTTTATCGGTCAGACCGCATAACAACATACGTTGTTCCCTTTGTCATCGGTATGTTACTTGCCCGAGATTCGATCGTCGGTATCCAATACCTAGTTCAATCTCGTTACCGGCAAGTCTCTTTACTCGCTCTGTAATACATCATCTCGCAACTAACTCATTAGTTGCAATGCTTGCAAGGCTTATGTGATGTGCATTACCGAGAGGGCCCAGAGATACCTCTCCGACAATAGGAGTGACAAATCCTAATCTCGAAATACGCCAACCCAACATCTACCTTTGGAGACACCTGTAATGCTCCTTTATAATCACCCAGTTATGTTGTGACGTTTGGTAGCACCCAAAGTGTTCCTCTGGCAAACGGGAGTTGCATAATCTCATAGTTATAGGAACATGTATAAGTCATGAAGAAAGCAATAGCAACATACTAAACGATCGGGTGCTAAGCTAATGGAATGGGTCATGTCAATCAGATCATTCAACTAATGATGTGACCTCGTTAATCAAATAACAACTCATTGTTCATGGTTAGGAAACATAACCATCTTTGATTAACGAGCTAGTCAAGTAGAGGCATACTAGTGACACTTTGTTTGTCTATGTATTCACACATGTATTATGTTTCCGGTTAATACAATTCTAGCATGAATAATAAACATTTATCATGATTATAAGGAAATAAATAATAACTTTATTATTGCCTCTAGGGCATATTTCCTTCAGTCTCCCACTTGCACTAGAGTCAATAATCTCGATTACACTGTAATGATTCTAACACCCATGGAGCCTTGGTGCTGATCATGTTTTGCTCGTGGAAGAGGCTTAGTCAACGGGTCTGCAACATTCAGATCCGTATGTATCTTGCAAATCTCTATGTCTCCCACCTGGACTAGATCCCGGATGGAATTGAAGCGTCTCTTGATGTGCTTGGTTCTCTTGTGAAATCTGGATTCCTTTGCCAAGGCAATTGCACCAGTATTGTCACAAAAGATTTTCATTGGACCCGATGCACTAGGTATGACACCTAGATCGGATATGAACTCCTTCATCCAGACTCCTTCGTTCGCTGCTTCCGAAGCAGCTATGTACTCCGCTTCACATGTAGATCCCGCTACGACGCTTTGTTTAGAACTGCACCAACTGACAGCTCCACCGTTTAATGTAAACATGTATTCGGTTTGCGATTTAGAATCGTCCGGATCAGTGTCAAAGCTTGCATCAACGTAACCTTTTACGGTGAGCTCTTTGTCACCTCCATATACGAGAAACATATCCTTAATCTTTTTCAGGTATTTCAGGATGTTCTTGACCGCTGTCCAGTGATCCACTCCTGGATTACTTTGGTACCTCCCTGCTAGACTTATAGCAAGGCACACATCGGGTCTGGTACACAGCATTGCATACATGATAGATCCTATGGCTGATGCATAGGGAACATCTTTCATATTCTCTCTATCTTCTACAGTGGTCGGGAATTGAGTCTTACTCAATTTCACACCTTGTAACACAGGAAAGAATCCTTTCTTTGCTTGATCCATTTTAAACTTCTTCAAAAAAAATTCAAGGTATGTTGTTTGTGAAAGTCCAATTAAGCGTCTTGATCTATCTCTATAGATCTTTATGCCTAATATGTAAGCAGCTTCACCGAGGTATTTCATTGAAAAACTCTTATTCAAGTATCCCTTTATGCTATCCAGAAATTCTATATCATTTCCAATCAGTAATATGTCATCCACATATAATATCAGAAATGCTACAGAGCTCCCACTCACTTTCTTGTAAATACAGGCTTCTCCGAAAGTCTGTATAAAACCAAATGCTTTGATCACACTATCAAAGCGTTTATTCCAACTCCGAGAGGCTTGCACCAGTCCATAAATGGATCGCTGGAGCTTGCAAACTTTGTTAGCCCCCTTTGGATCGACAAAACCTTCCGGTTGCATCATATACAACTCTTCTTCCAGAAATCCATTCAGGAATGCAGTTTTGACATCCATCTGCCAAATTTCATAATCATAAAATGCGGCAATTGCTAACATGATTCGGACGGACTTAAGCATCGCTACGGGTGAGAAGGTCTCATCGTAGTCAATCCCTTGAACTTGCCGAAAACCTTTCGCGACAAGTCGAGCTTTGTAGACAGTAACATTACCATCAGCGTCAGTCTTATTCTTAAAGATCCATTTATTCTCAATTGCTTGCCGATCATCGGGCAAGTCAACCAAAGTCCATACTTTGTTCTCATACATGGATCCCATCTCTGATTTCATGGCTTCAAGCCACTTTGCGGAATCTGGGCTCACCATCGCTTCTTCATAGTTCGTAGGTTCATCATGATCTAGTAGCATGACTTCCAGAACAGGATTACCGTACCACTCCGGCGCGGATCTTACTCTGGTTGATCTACGAGGTTCAGTAGTATCTTGATCTGAAGTTTCATGATCATCATCATTAGCTTCCTCACTTATTGGTGTAGGTGTCGCAGAAACAGTTTTCTGTGATGTACTACTCTCCAATAAAGGAGCAGGTACAGTTACATCGTCAAGTTCTACTTTCCTCCCACTCACTTCTTTCGAGAGAAACTTCCTTCTCTAGAAAGGATCCATTCTTAGCAACGAATGTCTTGCCTTCGGATCTGTGATAGAAGGTGTACCCAACAGTCTCCTTTGGGTATCCTATGAAGACATATTTCTCCGATTTGGGTTCGAGCTTATCAGGTTGAAGCTTTTTCACATAAGCATCGCAGCCCCAAACTTTAAGAAACGACAACTTTGGTTTCTTGCCAAACCACAGTTCATAAGGCGTCGTCTCAACGGATTTTGATGGTGCCCTATTTAACGTGAATGCGGCCGTCTCTAGAGCGTATCCCCAAAACGATAGCGGTAAATTTGTAAGAGACATCATAGATCGCACCATATCTAGTAAAGTACGATTACGACGTTTGGACACACCATTACGCTGTGGTGTTCTGGGTGGCGTGAGTTGCGAAACTATTCCATAATTTTTCAAATGTACACCAAACTCGTAACTCAAATATTCTCCTCCACGATCAGATCGTAGAAACTTTATTTTCTTGTTACGATGATTTTCAACTTCACTCTGAAATTCCTTGAACTTTTCAAATGTTTCAGACTTATGTTTCATTAAGTAGATATACCCATATCTGCTTAAATCATCTGTGAAGGTGAGAAAATAACGATATCCGCCACGAGCCTCAATATTCATCGGACCACATACGTCGGTATGTATGATTTCCAACAAATCTGTTGCTCTCTCCATAGTACCGGAGAACGGTGTTTTAGTCATCTTGCCCATGAGGCACGGTTCGCAAGTACCAAGTGATTCATAATCAAGTGGTTCCAAAAGTCCATCAGTATGGAGTTTCTTCATGCGCTTTACACCGATATGACCTAAACGACAGTGCCACAAATAAGTTGCACTTTCATTATCAACTCTGCATCTTTTGGCTTCAACATTATGAATATGTGTATTACTACTATCGAGATTCAATAAGAATAGACCACTCTTCAAGGGTGCATGACCATAAAAGATATTACTCATATAAATAGAACAACCATTATTCTCTGATTTAAATGAATAACCGTCTCGCATTAAACAAGATCCAGATATAATGTTCATGCTCAACGCTGGCACCAAATAACAATTATTTAGGTCTAATATTAATCCCGAAGGTAGATGTAGAGGTAGCGTGCCGACTGCAATCACATCGACTTTGGAACCGTTTCCCACGCGCATCGTCACCTCGTCCTTTGCCAGTGCCCGCTTATTCCGTAGTCCCTGTTTCGAGTTGCAAATATTAGCAATAGAACCAGTATCAAATACCCAGGTGCTACTGCGAGCTCTAGTAAGGTACACATCAATAACATGTATATCACATATACCTTTGTTCACCTTGCCATCCTTCTTATCCGCCAAATACTTGGGGCAGTTCCGCTTCCAGTGACCAGTCTTCTTGCAGTAGAAGCACTCAGTTTCAGGCTTAGGTCCAGACTTGGGTTTCTTCTCCTGAGCAGCAACTTGTTTGCTGTTCTTCTTGAAGTTCCCCTTCTTCTTCCCTTTGCCCTTTTTCTTGAAACTAGTAGTCTTGTTGACCATCAACACTTGATGCTCCTTCTTGATTTCTACCTCCGCAGCTTTCAGCATTGCGAAGAGCTCGGGAATAGTCTTGTTCATCCCTTGCATATTATAGTTCATCACGAAGCTCTTGTAGCTTGGTGGCAGTGATTGGAGAATTCTGTCAATGACGCAATCATCCGGAAGATTAACTCCCAATTGGATCAAGTGATTATTATACCCAGACATTTTGAGTATATGCTCACTGACAGAACTGTTCTCCTCCATATTGTAGCTATAGAACTTATTGGAGACTTCATATCTCTCAATCCGGGCATTTGCTTGAAATATTAACTTCAACTCCTGGAACATCTCATATGCTCCATGACGTTCAAAACGTCGCTGAAGTCCCGATTCTAAGCCGTAAAGCATGGCACACTGAACTATCGAGTAGTCATCAGCTTTGCTCTGTCAGACGTTCATAACATCTGGTGTTGCTCCAGCAGCAGGCCTGGCACCCAGCGGTGCTTCCAGGACGTAATTTTTCTGAGCAGCAATGAGGATAATCCTCAAGTTACGGACCCAGTCCGTGTAATTGCTACCATCATATTTCAACTTTGCTTTCTCAAGGAACGCATTAAAATTCAACGGAACAACAGCACAAGCCATCTATCTACAATCAACAGAAACAAAGCAAGATACTATCAGGGACTAAGTTCATGATAACTTTAAGTTCGATTAATCATATTACTTAAGAACTCCCACTTAGATAGACATCCCTCTAATCTTCTAAGTGATTACGTGATCCAAATCAACTAAACCATAACCGATCATCACGTGAGATGGAGTAGTTTTCAATGGTAAACATCGTTATGTTGATCATATCTACTATATGATTCATGCTCGACCTTTCGGTCTCCGTGTTCCGAGGCCATATCTGCATATGCTAGGCTCGTCAAGTTTAACCTGAGTATTCTGCATGTGCAAAACTGGCTTGCACCCGTTGTAGATGGACGTAGAGCTTATCACACCCGATCATCACGTGGTGTCTGGGCACGACGAACTTTGGCAACGGTGCATACTCAGGGAGAACACTTCTTGATAATTTAGTGAGAGATCATCTTATAATGCTACCGTCAATCAAAGCAAGATAAGATGCATAAAAGGATAAACATCACATGCAATCAATATAAGTGATATGATATGGCCATCATCATCTTGTGCTTGTGATCTCCATCTCCGAAGCACCGTCGTGACCACCATCGTCACCGGCGTGACACCTTGATCTCCATCGTAGCATCGTTGTCGTCTCGCCAAGTTTATGCTTCCACGACTATCACTACCGCTTAGTAATAAAGTAAAGCATTACATCGCGATTTCATTTCATACAATAAAACGACAACCATAAGGCTCCTGCCAGTTGCCGATAACTCGGTTACAAAACATGATCATCTCATAAATAAAATTCAGCATCATGTCTTGACCATATCACATCACAACATGCCCTGCAAAAACAAGTTAGACGTCCTCTAATTTGTTGTTGCAAGTTTTACGTGGCTGCTACGGGCTTAAGCAAGAACCAATCTCACCTACGCATCAAAACCACAACGATAGTTTGTCAAATAGACTCCGTTTTAACCTTCGCAAGGACCGGGCGTAGCCATACTTGGTTCAACTAAAGTTGGAGAGACAGTCGCCCGCAAGCCACCTGTGTGCAAAGCACGTCGGGGGAACCGGTCTCGCGTAAGCGTACGCGTAAGGTTGGTCCGGGTCGTCTCGTCCAACAATGCCGCCGAACCAAAGTATGACATGCTGGTAGGCAGTATGACTTATATCGCCCACAACTCACTTGTGTTCTACTCGTGCATATAACATCAATATAAATAACCTAGGCTCGGATGCCACTGTTGGGTTTCGTAGTAATTTCAAAAAAATTCCTACGCACACGCAAGATCATGGTGATGCATAGCAACGAGAGGGGAGAGTGTTGTCTATGTACCCATAGCAGACCGACTGCGGAAGCGTTGACACAACATAGAGGAAGTAGTCGTACGTCTTCGCGATCCAACCGATCAAGCACCGAAACTACGGCACCTCCGAGTTCGAGCACACGTTCAGCTCGATGACGATCCCCGGACTCTGATCCAGCAAAGTGTCGGGGAAGAGTTCCGTCAGCACGATGGCGTGGTGACGATCTTGATGCACTACAGCAGCAGGGCTTCGCCTAAACTCCGCTACAGTATTATCGAGGAATATGGTGGCTGGGGGCACCGCACACGGCTAAGGAATAGATCACGTGGATCAACTTGTGTGTTCTAGGGTGCCTCTACCTCAGTATATAAAGGACTAGAGGAGGGAGGGCTGGCCGGCCATAGGAGGCGCGCCAGGAGAGTCCTACTCCCTCTGGGAGTAGGATTCCCCCCCCCCATCCTAGTTGGAATAGGATTCGCGGAGGGGGAAAAGAGGAGGAGGGGGCCGACCACCTCTCCTAGTCCTAATAGGACTAGGGGAAGGGGGAGGCGTGCAGCCCATCTAGGGCAGCCCCTTCTCTTTTCCACTAAGGCCCACTATGGCCCATATAGCTCCCGGGGGGTTCCGGTAACCCTCCCGGTACTCCGGTAAAATCCCGATTTCACCCGGAACACTTCCGATATCCAAACATAGGCTTCCAATATGTCAATCTTTACGTCTCGACCATTTCGAGACTCCTAGTTATGTCTGTGATCACATCCGGGACTCCGAACAACCTTCGGTACATCAAAATGCATAAACTCATAATATAACTGTCATCGTAACCTTAAGCGTGCGGACCCTACGGGTTCGAGAACAATGTAGACATGACCGAGACACGTCTCCGGTTAATAACCAATAGCGGGACCTGGATGCCCATATTGGCTCCTACATATTCTACGAAGATCTTAATCGGTCAGACCGCATAACAACATACGTTGTTCCCTTTGTCATCGGTATGTTACTTGCCCGAGATTCGATCATCGGTATCCAATACCTAGTTCAATCTCGTTACCGGCAAGTCTCTTTACTCGTTCTGTAATACATCATCTCGCAACTAACTCATTAGTTGCAATGCTTGCAAGGCTTATGTGATGTGCATTACCGAGAGGGCCCAGAGATACCTCTCCGACAATCGGAGTGACAAATCCTAATCTCGAAATACGCCAACCCAACATCTACCTTTGGAGACACCTGTAATGCTCCTTTATAATCACCCAGTTACGTTGTGACGTTTGGTAGCACCCAAAGTGTTCCTCTGGCAAACGGGAGTTGCATAATCTCATAGTTATAAGAACATGTATAAGTCATGAAGAAAGCAATAGCAACATACTAAACGATCGGGTGCTAAGCTAATGGAATGGGTCATGTCAATCAGATCATTCAACTAATGATGTGACCTCGTTAATCAAATAACAACTCATTGTTCATGGTTAGGAAACATAACCATCTTTGATTAACGAGCTAGTCAAGTAGAGGCATACTAGTGACACTTTGTTTGTCTATGTATTCACACATGTATTATGTTTCCGGTTAATACAATTCTAGCATGAATAATAAACATTTATCATGATTATAAGGAAATAAATAATAACTTTATTATTGCCTCTAGGGCATATTTCCTTCATATTAGCCCTATGATAAATGTGTCATGTGTGCATATCTAAATTTTCAATTGGCTACTAGTGATGGATGAAATTGTATATTCAGGAGGAGGGTGGTTGGGGGGGAGAGGAAGTTGGCCGACTACGGCCCGTACGAGGGGGCGTTTAGTGACGATTCTGAATATAAGGTAAGCCTATCCCTTGTTCATTTAGTTCCTTTGACATGGTGTATATGAATCTATAATGTATTAATGCAATTCATTCATGTGTGCAGTATGATTCTGGAGATGATGTGTACAAGGGCAACGTCGCGTGCTTCACAGTCATGGAGGAGGAGAAGATCAAGGCCAAGGGAGTTGCCTCCTTCTACAACCGCAAGTTCAAGAAGTGGCACTGCCCCTACTGCACCACCAAGCCAAAGCCAAGGGCTGGCCGCTTGGACCACCCTTTGTCTCATGCTGAGAATGTAGCGATTCGCGGGGAGGACTACGTGATCAGGGGGCAGCATGCCGCCCTCGCGAAGGCCCTGACTCCGGCATGATGTGATCGATGATGTGATGCTGTGAACTGAATCTTTAAGTTTAAGTTTATCTGTTGGGTTACTTTTGGTTTGTTGAACCGAATCTCGTTAGTTATGGTTTGTTGAACTGAATCTCGTTGGTTATGCTAGTAATCTGGTTGCTATCTTTATTTGTCTGTCCTTAAATTTGCCTGTGGTATATTTGTCTATCCTGAATCTATGGTTAGTTATGTTTGGATGTTGTGAACTATGATTTTAGATGCTGCAATGATCACACATGTTGTGTAGGAAATCAAATGCATGCTCCAAATGAGATCATGTAAACCTTGGCAAACATGTACAGTACAAATTCAAGAAAATGCAAAAACAAGTAAAACCTTGGCAAACTATCTATGTTTGTAGGAGATCATGTTTGCAAAATGTGCTCCAAATGAGCTCCAGGGCTAGGGTAAACAACCCATTTGTAATCAAGTTTTTTTGGACCTACTCTAAATGAGCCAAATGTTTTTTTATTAACACATATTCACTTCCCATAGTGTAGATTCGAAGTCTCACTATTTTTTGAATTCATCTTCATATTTTTACATTTCTTTTGAAAACATGTGCTTTAATATAAGAACTATTAAAGCATATGTTTACATGCAAAAAGGAAGAAAAAAGAAATATTTACATTCATAAGAAATGACACAAGTTTCGAACAAAAATGAATAAACAGAGTGCACGGAACGGTTCAACAACTATTCAATCGGTTCATTTGCAATGCATTCGCATTCACCAGTCTGTTCCATCGATTCTGATGATTCCTATTCCGCGCCTGAGTCGCTGGATAGCACACATGCGCACACCCTCTTGTACGCTCGTGCCACTTATATGTGTCGACCCATTGGTGGTTTGGCTCCCATTGCTTTTACATTTCAATTAAAAGAAAGATTCTCATGATTTTGTTAAGGTTATAGATTTTTTTTGTTTTTTCTTCCATTTTATGTTTTTAATAGTTATCTTATGGCTTCTTGTTTTTTATTTTAACTTTGTGTATCATTTTTTCAAATTTACGGTTAATTTTTTAACTCAAGAACAATTTTCAATTTGTGAACATTTGAAAATCCACAAGAAATTTTTGAATTCATGAACATTTTTTGAGGTCACCAACATTTATGAATTTGCCAAAAGTTTTGCAAATATGCAACCATTTTTCATATTCGTGATAAAAGTGTGCACCCAAGTCTCTTGACCATTTTGAAAATTCACACATTTTTAGAATTTGCAGACATTTATTTTTTTACTTTTGTGAACATTTATAAAATTTGTGAATATTTTTGAATTGTAAACCTTTTCAAATTGCGAAGAAAAATTCATATTTTCAATTTTTTTGAACACAAAATCATTTTTTCAAAATTCACGAACTTTGTTTTCATTTCAACAAAAAAAATAATTCATAAGTTATTTTTTGAATTCGTGAATATTTTCCTAAAATCATGAACATTTCAAATATAAGTGGCTGAGAGAATGTAAATCTGAATATGAAAAGCGGAAGGATGCAAGCAGACATCGCCGCGTTGGGGTCTCTGACGTCATTCAATAACTTTTGGTTTTTACTTTGCAACACGAGATGGAATCATACAGAACACTGGGAGGATTATATTTTTATCATCTAAATAAAAATTAGATAGCAGCTCATGTTCAATGCTTGCAGATGATATTTTTTTTACTTTTCGAGACGGAGTCAAAATTTTCAGGCTCGGTGACATGAGCAAATTAGAAAGACACGATGAAAGTATAGCATAAGCGAAATCCAACTGAACCCCAAGCAGAGATGAAGAGAAAGGCGCACAAGCACAGATTCACCTTTCTCCCCGTTTCTTCCACTCAAGTCTCTAACCAATGATGATTTCAGCGTAAGAAATCACTTTTCCACGGCACAACCACAACGAATTTGCCGAAAGATTACCGAAACGACGGCGGCCTACCCTGGAATGAATTCTCGGTCCAGTGCCTATCAGCTGATTGATTAAACAAGTTTATCACAAGGGTGCCCTCATTTCACACATAACCAGCAGGGAGACATGCATCATGCACATAATAGAATCTTGCGGCTGCAGCAGACAGGCTTGCTGAATGCTGATCAGGCCGCTGCAGATCAAGCGAAGCAAGACGACACATCCCTGAATTTCTACAGCAATTTAAAAGGGCACCCGATCCAGGCCAAGGAGTAGCATGACCACGACACTATCTAGGAGTAGTTATACTTCTACATCTTGCTGGTGGTGGTGCTGACGCCCCTGCGGGTCGGGCCCATCTCCTTGGCGAGGTTCCGGAGCACGTACTTCTGGATCTTGCCGGTGGACGTCTTGGGCAGCTCGGCGCGGAACACCACGGTCTTGGGCACCATGTACCCGGGCATGCGCTCCCGGCTCCACGCGATCACCTCCGCCGCGGTCACCGCGTCGGCCGCGCCCTCCTTGAGGCTCACGAACGCGCACGGCGTCTCCCCCCAGAACTCGTCCGGCCGCGCCACCACCGCCGCCTCGTTCACCGCCGGGTGGCCGTAGAGCAAGGATTCGACCTCCACGCTGCTGATGTTCTCGCCGCCGCTGATGATCACGTCCTTGGACCGGTCGCGGATCTCCAGGTACCCGTCCGGGTGCATCACGCCCACGTCCCCCGTGTAGAACCACCCGTCGTCCCGGATCGCCGCCCGGGTGGCGTCCTCGTCCTTGAAGTAGCCCATGGTGACGCACCCGCCGCGGAGCACGATCTCGCCCATCGTGGACCCGTCCCGGGGCACGCTGCGGCCGGTCTCGCCGTCCACGATGTCCACCTCGGCCATGCCGGGCGTGCGCACGCCCTGCCTCGCCTTGAGCCGCGCGCGCTCCGACGCGGGAAGCTTGTTCCACTCGCCCTTCCACGCGCACAGCAGCACCAGCCCCGCCGTCTCGGTCAGCCCGTACCCGTGGCTGACGTCGAACCCGATGGCCTCCGTGCGGCCCAGCACCGCGGCCGGCGGAGGCGCGCCGGCCGTGAGGATCTGCACCTTCCCCGGCAGCGGCCTCCGCACGCCCTCGGGCGCGTTGGCCAGCATGTTGAGCACGACGGGTGCCCCGCAGAGGTGCGTGACCCCGCGGCGGGCGATGGTGTCGTAGACCTCGGCGGCGTCCACGCGTCGGAGGCACACGTTGGTGCCACCAACGACGGCCATCCCCCACGGGAAGCTCCAGCCGTTGGCGTGGAACATGGGCAGCGTCCACAGGTACGTCGGCTGCTCCGGCACGGACCAGGAGACGAGCGAGTCCACGGTGACCACGAAGATGCCGCGGTGGCAGTGCACGACCCCCTTGGGCGCCGACGTGGTGCCGGAGGTGTAGTTGAGGATCATCGGGTCCCACTCGCTGGCCGGCCAGACCCACTTGAACTCCGGGTCGCCCATCTCGAGCAGCCTCTCGTACGTCAGGGCCGCGGCGGGCGCGGGAGAGAAGTCCTTCTCCTGGGGGTCCTCGACGAGCACGACCCGCGGGGCCGGGTGGCCCGGCGGGAGGAGCCGGAGCGCCTCGTCGAGCACGGGCAGCAGCGCCGGGTCGACGAGGATGAGCCTGGACCCCGAGTGACGGAGCAGGACCGACACGGTGCGCGCGTCGAGGCGCGTGTTGATGCTGTTGAGCACGGCGCCGCTCATGGGCACGCCGAAGTGCGCCTCGTACATCGCCGGCACGTTCGGAAGCAGCACGGACACCTGCCAAATCAATTCGCACGATCCATCGATCAGAAGACAGAAACCCAAATCAATTCGCAATCGACGACGGAGGCGATCAAGATTCAAGAATTAAGTTAGGGGACGGACGGATGGGTGCTTACGACGTCGCGGCGGGAGACGCCGAGGGAGGCGAGCGCGGAGGCGAGGCGGAGGCAGCGGCGGTGGGTCTGCGACCAGGTGAAGACGGTGCCGCCGTAGACGACGGAGGGGCAGTCGCCGTACACGGTGGCGGCGCGCTCCAGGAAGCCGAGCGGCGTGAGCGGGCACGAGTTGGCCGGGTTCGCGCCGAGCTTCTCCATGGCGGCCGGATCGGGGAGGCTAGCCTAGCTTCAGTGGCCTGCGACCGCGGGCGCCTATCTCGTGGTTGTTGGGGAGGCAGGACAGAGCAGAGCAAGTGACACGAGGCTTGGCCTCTGCCACGGCATAAGAAGGGGAGGCAGCGCGCTACAGGAGCCGCCCGATGGGGAACCGACGGCCGTGCTGGGGTCAAGAGGCGCCGGTCATTTCCAGCGGGGCCATGATATCTAGAACAGTATGACTTTTTTGAGAAACGTGGCTTGGTCAACGTGCATACGGTCGCGATAGGATAGTTGGAGGTGAGAGCTGAGTGACAGGCAGTTTGATTGGTGGTTGGGTTATCAAAAAAAAAGTTTTTGATTAGTGGTTGGTTGCTTGGATAATCCAACTTGGATTCCACTTGCTTGGTCGTCTCATTTCGGCCGAGATGCCAAACCGGGCTTGCCTTGTTTTTTCTCCCCTCCCGGCAGACATTTCAACATTTCATATGGGCTTGAAATCTCTATTGACTCACTGCCCATTCTGACTTCGATATGTTTAGTGACCATTCCATGATAGTCTATCCGTTTCACAATGTAGTTTGCCCGCAATTCCCGAGATTCAACTTTGATCGTAAATTTAACCAACGAGACCTGCTGCGGCAGGGACAAAAATTATATCACTAAATTCATATCAAAAATACGAATCCTGTGGTATAATTTTTGCTCCCGCCGCAGTCGGTCTCGATAGTTCAATTTATAGACAAAATTAAATCCCGGAAAGCGCGGACGCACTACATTGTGAAATGAAGGGGTTAGTTTGTATTGGTAGATCTTTGTAGGTGTAACATTTATTGATAGATTTATGATAGCGTGGGCTTAAGATGGGGAGCCGGAAATATTTGGCATTCTTTTTCCACATAAAGAGAGATTTAGGAGCACCTCCCTTTTGGAAAATTCCATGTAATGTGTTCATGGAAAGCAGGACCCAATTAGGTCTTTTTCTCTTGCTCTGTTTGACATGACGATAATAATGATGACAACCATGATCAACCCAAACTATGCCCCCACTCCCCACCCACCTTGCATGCGTCGTAAGGCGCCATGAGGCGAGGGGAGCCAGCTAGATGCGACGATGACACTTACACGAAAACCGTACCCATCTCTTTGTTCCGACGACAATGCCAACAAGCTCATCAAGCTTCTCGACAAAGGCGTTGACTGTAAATTGTAATGTTACTGGTATTTCAATCTTTCTTTTTTTGCGGGGGACATTTAATTTCAATCTATTTGCTATGAGAGGAATAAAAAAGATAAGTCACATACAAACAAAAGATGGTGGTGCACCTATAAAGTGTGTTTCGTGCAAGACGCGATCTGTTGCAAACGAGGTACTCCCTCCCATCCGAATTAATTGACGCAACCTCTATACAACATTATATAGAGCTTGTACAGAGGCCGCGTCAATTAATTTAGAGGGAGTGGTGTTTTTTTTCTTAGCTCGGTAATATGACACTTGACATCTTTCCATTGAAAAAGTTTTGATCGACGAATCAACCTGTGATTGAATGGTTAGAGGAATTGTGGTATCCCCAGCTCACTAGGGTTTAAGTCCTGGTGCTCACATTTATTACTGAATTTATTTCAGGATTCCAGCGTCATTCAGAGGTGCTTAGAGCATCTCCAATAAATGGTCCAAAATTTGACGGTCTAAAACCGGAGATGTAAAATTTGGACCGTCAAAAAAATGCGTTTTGGAGCTCCGAAAAAAGCTCAACTCCAACAGATGGTCCAAATTGATGGTCCAAAAGAGCAACTCCAATAGATGGTCTAAAATAAAGATGTAAATTTTTTAAAACGACAAACTACTAGTCCATTCAACAGTTCAAACATCAAATTCAACATAGTTTCATACATGAACTTCAACTACTACTTATTCAAACTACTAGATAAACTACTCCTCACCGTCGGAGTTGCGGAACTGCGCCCAGAACTCCTCCTTCTCCGGGTTGTCGCACCCCTCCTCCTCCTCTTCCGAGAAGTCTGCCCAGTCCTCCTCGGAAGAGGACTCGATGGGGATCACCGTCGAGGGACCGACCTCGTCCTCCTTCTTCTGCTCCGCCTCACGCTTCCAGTAGTACTCCAGCTCGGCCTGGACGTACTCCGGATGCTCCTGAGCAAACCTCGCCATCGCCTCCTCGTCGGTCTCGCCGGCACTGACGACAACCGACGGCTTCTTCGTCATCTTGTTCTTCGTCGGGATCTCCTTCATCTTGATGCCCTGCGGCACAAGCATCTCCACTTCCGCCCGACTCTCGATCTCTGGGGAGTTGGGGGTGCTTCCGAGGCCTCTCGGCACGCCACACCGCCACGTCGTAGGTACGCACGGCCTCGTGGGCGGAGGGGTACGTGCCGATCCACCAATGCCTCCCGGCGTCGGAGAACTCCACTCTGAAGTTACCAGAGGGGTTCCGCCTCACGCCGAAGAAGCCCGACTTGCCCTTCGACGTCTTCTTCGACGCCATCGGAGAGCGGTGAGAGCGGTGGAGCGGCGGTGGCGTGCGGCCGGGGCGGTGGCGGCCGGAGCTGGGCGGGGCGGAGCTGCGGGGCGGCGGCAGATGGGCGGGAGGTCGCGGGCGGGCGGACGGAAAGGAAAGAAACTGGCGGTTGGGCGTTCGCGGGCGGCGGCAGACGGGCGGGAGGTCGCGGGCGGGCGGAAAGGAAAGGAAAGGAACTGGCGGTTGGGCGTTCGCGGGCGGTGGCTGGTTTTGGACCAGATGCACCTCGTGATGTAAATTTGCACCGTGAGGTGTTGTATTTTACATCACGAGGAGGCCGCGATCTTTTTTTTTAATATGAATCGTCTGTTAAATCTGCGTTTTTGGCCTCAGACGGTCCAGAAGTTAGTACTTTTACATTTGGACCATATATTGGAGATGCTAGGGATAGGGTGTGCGTGTACGCGTTCTTGTGTCTGCTCTGTGTTAAAAAAAATTAGAAAAAGTTGTGATCGTGTGCATGTGATGCTGCGGAGCCCCCCAAAGATTTGCCTTTCTTCTTGCCCGTAAAAGGAGATTTAGAAGCACCTTCCTCTAGCTAAATGCTCAATCCCATGTGCTGCTACGTTCATGGAAAGTAGACCCCAACTAAAGTCTGTTTCTCTCGCTCCTTTTCGACAGATGAGATGACGATGATGATTCTGGTGCCAGTCAGCTCTACTCATCCACTTAGCATCAACGAAACACGTACTAGTGGCCACGATCGACGTGCCATGCCTATCGGGATTAAGGGACCGCTGGATGCGACGCCATCCCGAGTGCCGCTTTCACAGTTCCGTGTAGTCTCTCTTTCTCAAAAGAAGAAACGACAACGACAAATGTACATACATACGTACTGTACATACATGCATAGCTCGTGCTAATCTCGGCTCGTTTCACCTCCCGTGCTTATCTGCCGTCTCTACAGATAACGGCCGGAGGAGAAGCTCGATCGCGTCCAACTTCCGGCCACACGCACGTCGTCCCAGCTGATATCACCTGTGTAGGCCGGAGGCGTAGATAAAATCCACGGGGTCAGCATCGCGCCGTATATATCATCGCGCAGCCAGCGCGAGCGTCCTGGTCCTCGCGGTTCAGACTGACAGCGATCGGGAGCTGTATGTGTTCTCGGCCGTCCGATGTGAGTTGTACCACGTTCAGCCCGGACAGCGATATTCACCTACTATTCAGCCTCTACCGCTACACCACAGACAGCAGCATGTCTGCAAATTGGCCTCTGCGTCTGTAGCTTGCAACGGAGCTCTCTCACGGGCCAGGTGTATGTGACCGGAACATCTCTCTGGTCGTTATCCGGTCATGTTCTACAGGACACAAGCTTTTCGCCGCAATTTGCAAGGTCGGAAGAATTAAATTTTTGAGGCATAGCTTTGTCAACGCATATCTAAGTCTTCCAGCAAAAAAACAAACAAACGAATATCTAGAAGCTTGATGAATAATTGGATTCCACTTCCTTGATCGTGCCATTTCCGTTGAGATGCCAAGCTGAACTTGCTTTTTTCCTTCCTTCCCTGGCAGACGTTTTGACATTTGAAGATGGACTGGCATTTCACTCGGACGACTGGTATGTAAATAGCCAGCATGATTTGTTATTAGTACAAATAGTTTGATATAATATGAATTGGTGTAACTCTACAGTACCATATACGTAGGAAATGACTTGGTATGTATTATGTTTGACACGTTTTCTGCTACGTAGTATATGGTACAGTAGAGTTATAAACACCAATTTATATTATCAAATAGCGGGTATTTTGTGAGTAGAGCGTTTTGGAGCTCGGCCTCCATGGAGGCCGAATTTTGGAAAATTCAAATTTGAACTTCTCACGTTTAAAAAATCTGAAAAAAGTACAAGTATACAAGGATGTGATGTGTATGCGTGTAAAATTTCAGGATGAAATACCTTGAAATGCATGCAATCTGTGCAAGAAAAAAAACAAATACATTAATAGTACATCTACTAAAAAAATCACCGATTTGTTTTTGTGTAGCACTCGTTGTTATGCCTAAAAATTTACACACTTGTGCATTATGTCTCAATTATATGTGTATTTTGTTAAAACAAATTGAAACGTGTAAATATGAATTTTGATCATTTCAAATTCGTCCTTGATAGAGGCCGAGCTCCATTCAACAATTTCGGTATTTTGTTTGTTTTTATGCATCCTGTTAGGTTCTAAAAAAAAAGGTCTTCAAAATAATTTGTTAGTATCGAGTAGCCCCAGATATTCATACTGAACTTTAGTTTGGCCCAACGAGGATGAAACAATTGGCTATCAATATGATTAGTAGTGCATTAGTTGAACCATATTCGCAATTTATTTACATAGTAGAACAAATCAAAGAACTAATTGGATCATGTATGGTATGACACAATACTTGAAATTGGCCGTTCAACTATATTCTAGACTTGGGAGGGGATATTTTCCAATAAAGTACTTGGGTGTGCCTATGGATGAGAAGAGGTTAAAGAACAGTGACTGGGATCCATCTATTTGTAAGATGGAAAATATAATGCGGTGATGGCTTGGTAGATTCCTAAATATTGATGGTAGAACTACTCTGGTGAATACATATTTCTCTAGTTTGCCCCTGCTCATACTTTCCTTTCTATGATCTCCTTAAAGGGATAAAAAATATGATAGGCCTAGAGCTAGATTTTATGGTGTGGAGAGAAAGAAAAGCATAAGTATTATCTGGTTGCTTGGCCTACGGTGTGCCAACCAAAGGAATTAGGAGGTTCGGGGGAGCTGGATTTAGAATCAATGAATATTGCTTTGTTGGCTAATTGGCTTTGGAAGCTGTTCAGTGAGCAGGGAGTGTGGCAAAAACTTTTGTGGGACAAATATATTCATGGATCAACGTTGGGTTAGGTGCAAGTAAAGTAAAGCATGGACATTCTCATTTTTGGCAAGAGTTGCTTAAAATAAAAGAACTCTTCTTGTCTTGTTGCAAATTTTGTGTTGGAAATGGGGGAAAATTGTATTCTAGGAAGATAGAGGACCTTTCCTAGATTGTATAATATATCATTAGATCAAAACATCACAGTCCATGATGCTCTAGCCGATAAAGTCTCATAGAATTCAGAAGAGCCTTGGTGGGAGAAAAAGCAGAGCAATGGTCTAAGCTGGCTGATCTATGTGTGCATGCCTCTCTGTCTGACACTGAAGATAAACTTTTCCGGCTACTTGCTAGTTCAGGTGCTTATAGTGTTAAATCCTTTTATTTGACTATGCAGGTGGGGAGCAAAGCTCCCAACAGATTCCTCTGGGAAGTCAAAATTCCACTTAGAATTAGAACCTTTATCTGGTTAGTATTGAAATAAAACATTTTGACTAGAGATGTGTTGTTGCATGGAGGGGGGAGATGTGAACCTGAATGTCTTTTCTATGGTAAAATTGAAGCTATTAATCATCTCTTTTTCCCAGTGTCCCTTAGTTAGATACGTTTGGAACATACTACCTCCGTTCCTAAATATTTGTCTTTTTAGAGATTTTAAATGAACTATCACTTACGGATGTATATAGATATATTTTGAGAGAAGTGCACATTTCAACCCCGAACTCTTGTCCTGGTCTAATTTACAACCCCGAACTCCAATACCGTCTAAATTACAACCCCTAACTCTCAAAACCGGCTAGGATTCAACCCTCCCCTCTTTGTTGACCGGTTTTGACCGGTCAACGGGTCCCGTCAGCATGGCACATCAGCATTATTTTTAAAAAGCTGTAAAATAAAAAAATCCAGGAAAAGAAATAAAAAAAAAAATCAAATTTCCGGGAAAAAATCAGGGAAAATAAATAAAATCGAATTTCTGAAAAACAAAAATATCGATATTTCCATGAAAAATCGAAAAATAGTTAAAATAAAAAAATCCAAGGAAAAAAATTCAAATTCCCAAGAAAATTATATAAAAACTGTAAAATAGAAAAAAATCTAGAAAAAGTAATTTCCAAAAAAGTTCAATTTTTTGATTTTTTCCCCCGAAAATCACGGAAAAAGTTTCCGAATTTTTTTCGCAAACTTTTTTTTCGGAAATTTGGTTTTTTTCCTGATTTTTTCTCGATCTTACAGATTTTTATTTATATTTTTCTTGAAATTTTGAATTTTTTTCCGACGTGGCATGCTGATTGGACCTGTTGACTGGTCAAAACTGGTCAGCCCTGGTCAAAACCGGTGAACAAGGAGGGGAGGGTTGAATTCTGACCTGTTTTGAGAGTTGAGGGTTGTAATTTAGATGGTATTGAAGTTCGGGGTTGTAAATTAGACTAGGGCAAGAGTTTGGGGATGAAAAATGCACTTCTCTCATATATTTTAGAGTGTAGATTCACTCGTTTTGCTTCGTATGTAGTCATTTATTAAAATCTCTAGAAAAACAAATATTTAGAAATGGAGGCTAAAGAATATGGGTTCTATGAAAAAGGAACTCTTTTCGGTAGGAATTGCTACTATTATCTGGAGTATTTGAAAAGCTCGCACTTTGGCTTGTTTTCAAAAAAGGTGGCCCTCTGAGCAAGTTACTATTCTTTTCAGGTTTCGAACTGGATTAACGATTGGAATATCTTGTACGGGAAGTAGGACGCAAAATTAGACCTGCAGCGGTGCGCAAAGCTCCTGCAACAAGTCGCGGTTGAAAACTTTGAAGCAAAACGTAGCTAGGCTTCATGAATCCCCAGACAAGAAGATTGCTGATCGAGAGAAAGTCTTCTAGAAGAGAAAATGTTTGCTTTGTTGCTTTTGGAGTGGGTGCAGAATACTAGTATTTTCTCTTCTTTCGAACTTCGAAGAGTTGTTTAGCTGAGCTGGTGGTAGCTAGGTTGTGAGCGTTTCTTAGTATCGAGTCTATGCGGTCCTTGGTGGTGGTGTGTTTTTCCAAACACAGTACAAATGTAAGCGCTTATATTAAGCACATACACTCGTTGTTATAAACACACACATGCACACTTTACCTCTATGAGCACCTTCGAAAGACTAAGCTGCCATGTCATTTTAAGATATTACTAAGTCAAATGCGACACCAGCATTTGAACCCTGGTGGGTTGGGATACCACTGTCCTCCTAACCATCCAACTACAGGTTGGTTCACTGATGGTGGTGTGTTTTGGTTGTATACCGCTAGTTTCGTTAATGAAATCGTGCGAGTCACCCTTTTATTAAAAAATCCTATATTCTAGATCTCCCATTAAAAAAGTTATATTCGAGGTGTTGCGTGTGGGTTCTAGAAATATGTAAGGAATAATTGTGTCTGTATTTGTTTTCTTTATGGGGGAAATACTTGTATTACTCAATAATCAGGTCCTTACAATCATTTTCAACTATTTCCAGAACTTCTGGAGGACCAGAGCCAATCCACGTCAAGGTTCGACCCTCGACTCTACCAAAAGTAGCCAAACTATCACTAGCCTTATTCTGCAAACGCGAAACATGAGTAATACAAGTATGTCAAAGACTCAAGAGATATCTAATCTCATTAGCGAGAGAAGCATAAACCGAGCGGTCAGGATTTGAACAAGTGATGATAGATACCGCCGTGAGAGAATCCATCTCAATAGCAATTGGAAGAGCTGTCCGTTGAAGGGCCGAAGATAGTCCCTCCATACAAGCACATAGCTCCGCTTCTAACGTATCCCTGCAAGAATACAAAGCTCTGCACGACGAAAAGATAATATCTCCATTTGAATTCCGCAAGATCATGCCTGCACCAGCCATATCACTTGAGATAAAAGACCCATCTGTGTTAAGTTTCAGCCATCCTTGCTCCGGTTTCAGCCACCTGAGCGCCGGCCCAGTCTCTTTAACAGGACTTATGACAGATTCAGGTGAGATCGCCACCTTCCCTTTACCTGGGTCCATGTGTGTGTTCAGCTTGATGGCTATTAAAGACTCCAAATAACTCTGCAAAAAAGGGATGGAAGCTTCCATAGGCGGAGCAGGTTTGAAGTGAATAATCTCATTCCGAACGCACCAACTCCTCGAGAACGTTATCAATACCATGCAACGTTCAAGTTCGCTTAGTGGCGCTAGGACATGCAATAGCCATTCTTTGCCATTGTGTATCATCAAATCAGCACATGGCAAATGCCAGATTTTGGCCATAGCAAGATATAAGTCTCGGCCAAATTGACAGCGCATAAAGGGATGAAGCTGTCTTCCTCCTCCACACCGCAGACAGGACATCTACTTGTTAACAGATGGACTGCCAACCTGGAGAAATAAGCATAAAATGCGTCTGTATGTCTTGTGAAGTTTTTCACACCGGTTTTTAACTTAAATAAAAAAAAGAAATACCATTCCAAGAGAAGAAATGAGTACGTACTCCCCTCGTGGAGTACAAAAATATAGGGATCTAACCGGTCTTATATTTCTTTACATATTGACTACTTTTTTTGAGGTTACCAAGGAAGTACTTAGGATCAATCAAACACACTTACACACATGTGGCATGTCCATCGAAAGCGTGTACGTGCATGACGCTCGAGCTGCTACTTTCAGGGTTCCTTGTAGTTACCGTGCACTAAACACGCGTGTCTCGACATCAGTTTTGCTCTATTCCGTTGACAAATATAAAATATTGTAAATATTTTAATATAAACTACAAACAAACGGAGAAGAGTGAAGAAATATAGAAAAACATGTCTACATATGCCTGATTCACCAGCAGGCAGGATTTTTTTCACGCCCCCACCCCGCTCCTGGGACGCGCTCCGCGCACGTGTCCGGAAGCCTTAAATCCACCACCACCGCAAGGGCCCCCCTCGGCTCCTCCTTCCCCTTGTCGCCGCCGGTGGGCGGTCGCGGGGCATCTCCCTTCCTCCTCTGTTCGAGATTCCGGTAGCGCAGGTGACACTGCTCCTCCTCCTCCCATTCCCCGTCCGTTTGTGTGCGGCGGCAGCTCCGGCGTAGTTCAAGGCGGGACGTGGGTTGCGGTTGCGCCGGTCATGGGTGTCTCCTCGGACCAAAGCTGGTCACTTTCACTGCTCTTGGGGATGTTTGTATGTCGGGCGGCGTCCTGGGTGGCGGGAGGTGCGGTGTTCTTGGGCGGAACATACGTCTCAGGTGCGGGCGAGCAGCCATGGCCAAGCGAGTGCTCCTAAATGGAGTTAATTGCACAGAAGTACCACAATTCGGGCATCACATGCAGATTGGTACCATGATTACTAATTTTTGCGTGTCAGTACCAACATTGGTCTAAGTTTTTTCAAATTAGGCTAAAACGCGTATTTATACGTATTGACGCCCGATCCGATAGCTCGGGCCCACCCGTCAGGTGCCACGCTGGCCAATCGGCGTGTGCCCTCGCGCTGACTAGGACGAGCTGGTGCGCTGCTGCTCTCCAACCTGGTCCGGTCGCACCAGCTCCAGCCCGGCCGCACCATTCCCCTCCCCTCCTCCTCCTCGCTCGTTTCCTCCGTCGCCGCCGCCCGCGTCCCGACTGCCGGCCGCTGCACCGCCCCGCCGACGCCATGGTTTTGGAGGACGAAAGCAGCGACGAATGCGAGGGCGTCCACGGCGGCGGTGAGATGCCGTTCTGGCCTCCTAGCGGAACGGCTGGTGTCGACTGGGATGGCGGCGACGACTCCAGCTCCGCGTACTCGACCGACGACGAGGAGTCGATGTTACTCACCATGGAGCAGCGGTTGTGGTTGGCGCATCAGTGGGTGGCGAACCCTAGCAGCAGCCATGAGTTGACGCATGGACTTGGCGGCGTGCTGTAAGTACCCTTGTCCTCTTCCTCCTCTGATTTATCCAATTGGGCATTTTTAGGGTTTGTTCATCTTCTGCTTTATCCAGTTGGGGATTAGGTTTTATCCAATTGAAGTGACTAGTATAGGACAATTAAACTAACCTAGTAACATAGTGTATTGCACTCTCAAATTAGTTCAATGACAGTAAAAATTTGGGATTATTGTGGCTCTCCAAATTGTTCTGTACTGTCTGGTACTGTTACTTTAAATTGTTTTGTACTGTACTGTTGCTCTCCAAATTTTGCTATTGTGCTCAATTAGTAAATAATAGACTTACAGGTTACTTTAAATTGCACTGTACTGTACTGTTGCTCTGCAAATTAAGAGTAATTATAATGAATACATGAAATTTAATTTGTTCTGTAGTTTGGATGAAGACATTTGGGAAGTAAGGATCCATTTTGATGCAAGAGAGCCATTGGAGATGAAGCTGTGTGGTTCAGATATTACTTATCTGAATTTGGTTGCAGTGATGGAAACCCAAGGATTTAATGCATATGATTGTTTGTTTCACATTGAAAATCCATCTTTAGGAGAGAAAGGGCTGGATTTGGTAGACAGTCATGCAGAATTACAGATGATAAAGAGGAAGATCTAGGACAAATTGGTGCTTAATTTGCTAGTCAGGGCTTGTCCACCCCCTGATACTGATTTTGAGAGGCAGCATTTAGAAAAGCCAGACTTGTCCACTGTGGTGTACCAAGAGCCTATTGTTTATGATCTTAGTGAGCCTCCTATCTTAGTTGTTGATAAGGAAGGAGTAGTCTTTGACAGTCAATGTATCACACATCACCCTGCTGGTCCTGCTGGTGTTTGCACACAAGAAAGCAAAAATGCAACAGACAAGTTAAAAGCAGTTTTGGAAGAAGAAGAAGAGGGATATCAAGGATTTGAGGCTTATGAGGACAGTGATGCCTCTGATGAGGATGGTCAAATTGGAAGTGACCCTAATTACATGGTTGATGATGAAGATGTAGAGGTGGAAGAGGGAAAGAGACAGAGAGAGCTAGAAGCACAAGAGGAAGAATCATATGATGATCAATCAGAAGAGGAAGAAATGCTGCATTATGAGGGTGACACTGAAGTTGAGGACCCATTTGAGGTAGAACAAGATAGGACTTTTGAACAAGAAGAAGAAACTATAGTTGAACCTGTAAAGAAGAAGCAGAAGCTGCTAGTTAGAAGAGGCCCAACCACTAGGTCACATTGTAGTGAGCTACCAGAGGTTGAACCTGATTTCAGACCATCATCAGATGAAGAAGAGAAGGGGTTGTTGAGGGAGAGTGATGATGATGGTTTTGAGCCACTCTCTTTTGTCCTACCAAATAAAAGGAAGAGTAGGGCAAAGAAAAGGCCTGCTAGGAAGTGGTATAATGAGAAATTGGAGCAACCACATGAGCAACTGTGTATGAAGTTATGTTTTAGGGATCAGCATCAATTCAGAGATGCTTTGTTGAATTTGCACATCACCCAGGCCAGGAATTTCAGGTATCACAGGAATTCAGATCAGAGGATAATTGTTGAGTGTACAGATAAACAATGCCACTTCTTAATGGTGGCATCAGTTATAAAAGGGGAGAAAACCTTTGTAATTAAGAAGATGAGACTAGAACACACTTGCCCTAGTACCACAGAGACCACCAGGGTTAGTGCTAAGTGGCTAGCATAGAAATATGAGCATCTCTTTAGATCTGATATAACTACTGGTATTCAGACTATAATTGATGCATGCAATGAAAAATATGGTGTAGATGTGCCCAAGTGCATGGCATATAGGGCAAAGAACATAGCTATTGAAGCTGTGTTAGGAGATCACAAGAAGCAATATCCTAGGCTTAAAGACTATGCTCAGACTGTCATGGACACAAACCCTGGGAGCAGAGTAATAGTCACTACTGTTACTCCAACACCAACTGCAAGAATACCCCACCCAGACCCAAGATTCCATGCCATGTTCTTTTGCATGAATGGAGCAAGGGAGGGGTTTCTCAATGGGTGTAGGCCATTCATTGGTTAGTTCCTAAACCTTGTGCACCATTTACATATTGTAGAGCATTACATTTTGTTTCTCACTTGAATGTATTTAATGTTTGGAAATGTTGATTATGCAGGTGTTGATGGGTGCTTCATTAAGCTCACTACAGGTGCTCAACTCCTTGCTGCCACTGGTAGAGATGGCAACAACAACATATATCCACTGGCATTTTGCATAGTTGGACAAGAGGACAAAGCTAGTTGGTGTTGGTTTCTACACCAACTGAAAATTTGCCTAGGGGGAGAAGTGGGCAAGTTTGGACCTTATACTATAATGTCAGATAGACAAAAGGTATGTGTTTTGCAGAAGTGTTTACATTAGCTTAGAGTTTCATTATGTTTTGCACAAGTGTTTATAGTAGATTAGAATGCATATTTAATTCATTGGTGCATATTTCTTTAGGATGTAGCTTAGACTTGTTATATTGTTTGTGTCAGGGGTTACTGTATGCAGTGAATGCTGTGTTTCCAAATTGCAACCAAAGGTTCTGCCTTAGACATATATATGCAAATTTCCAAAATGCTGGGTTTAGGGGTGAAGATCTTAAGAAGTGCATGGATAATGCTAGCTATGCCTACAATGAACACAAATTTAATATTGCAATGAATGATCTTAGAGCTGAAAGTGAGGAAGCTTGGGAGTGGCTTACTGCAATACCAAAAAAGACATGGGCAAGGCATGCATTTGACACAAACTGCAAGACTGACTTGGTAGTGAACAACTTGTCTGAGGTGTTCAACAAGTACATTCTAGATGTTAGGAGAAAACCTATAAGAACAATGTGTGATGGGATAAAAGATAAGCAGATGGTGAGGTGGCACATGAAGAGAGAGAGTGTTAAGGAAGCAAGATGGGAGATAACACCTCATTACAGTGAGAAGCTAGAGGCTGAGAAGGAGAGGGCCAGATACTGCAAGCCAATACAGGCAGGGGTCAACTTATGGCAAGTTACAAGTGGGCAACAAAGACATGCTGTCAACCTGGAACTTCAGACATGTGGATGCAGGAAGTGGGACCTTAGTGGCATACCTTGCAACCATGCCATCTCTGCAATAAACAAGGCTAAAAGGAAACCAGAGGATTATGTCAGCAAATTCTTCAAGAAAGATTTTTATGCTGCAGCTTATTAACCAATGATCTTTCCTGTGCCTGGTGAGCATGATTGGACAAGGACCCCTGGTCCAGACATAGAACCACCTGCATTCAAAATCAAGAGAGGAAGAAGGAAAGAAAAGAGGATCAAGGGCAAATTTGAAGTACCAAAGCCAAAAGAAACTTCAAGAATGGGGACCATAACATGTGGCAATTGTGGTCTCCAAGGGCATAGGTACGCAAACTGTCTTAAACAGTTGACGCCTGAGCTAGCTTTGAGGAAGAATAAGCATGTGGTAATAATTTTTCACCTTGAAATATACTAATGTTTTCTTTCTTGTACATTTCTTTCTAGCATTACTAATTGTTTCCTTTTCTTTGCAAGGCTACTCCAAGTACCTCACAGCCAAGAGCTGCTGGTCCTTCTACTGCACCAACAGCAAGACAGCCAAGACCTGCTGCTTCTGCTCCTACACCACCATCATCTGGAAGAAGAGGAGCTGGCAGAGGAGCTGGTGTTACTTCTACTACAACACCACCATCTGGAAGAGGAAGGGGAGCTGGCAGAGGAGCTGGTGCTACTTCTACTACACCACCACCATCTGGAAGAGGAGCTGGCAGAGGCAGAGGAAGAGCTGGAAGAGGTGCTCCCAGGCAATATGCTGGCATTCCTACTGATGGCACACACACTGGATGGATGTCCTACTTCAATGCTAGCATGGGAGGAGGAGGAGCCATGTAATGTGAAATACTGTGGTGTTATTTTGGTTGAACTTGATGCTTGAGGTGGAGTACTGGTGGAGTACTCTAGTAATGTTGAACTTGATGCTTGTAATGTTGAACTTGAGGTGGAGTACTGGATATGTAGAACTTGCTACTGGATATGTGGTTGAACTTTAGGTGATTATCTGAATGTTGAACTTTAGGTGGTTATCTGAATGTTCACCTTTAGGTGGTTTTCTGAATGTTGAACTTTAGGTGGTTTTCTGAATGTTGAACTTTAGGCAGTTACTTGTGACAAATTAGTACCAATACTGCTGCTATCTGTTGCATGTCAGCATGGTGAAATTGCCCACATTCTGGAGTGAGCTCATTGGGGATCTGCGTGATGAAGTATGGAGGCTTAATGAAGCACGGTGACTCGGGGTCGACGGAGCCACCTAAGCCTAACCATTAGGGTTTACGGTGATTCGGGGTCGACGGAGCCACCTAAGCCTAACCATTAGGGTTTACGGTGACTCGGGGTCGACGGAGCCACTAAGCCTAACCATTAGGGTTTACGGTGATTCGGGGTCGACGGAGCCACCTAAGCCTAACCATTAGGGTTTACGGTGACTCGGGGTCGAGGAAGCCACCTAAGCCTAACCATTAGGGTTTACGGTGACTCGGGGTCGAGGAAGCCACCTAAGCCTAACCATTAGGGTTTACGGTGACTCGGGGTCGAGGAAGCCACCTAAGCCTAACCATTAGGGTTTACGGTGACTCGGGGTCGAGGAAGCCACCTAAGCCTAACCATTAGGGTTTACGGTGACTCGGGGTCGACGGAGCCACCTAAGCCTAACCATTAGGGTTTACGGTGATTCGGGGTCGACGGAGCCACCTAAGCCTAACCATTAGGGTTTACGGTGACTCGGGGACGGAGCCACCTAAGCCTAACCATTAGGGTTTACGGTGACTCAGGGTCGACGGAGCCACCTAAGCCTAACCATTAGGGTTTACGGTGACTCGGGGTCGATGAAGCCACCTAAGCCTAACCATTAGGGTTTACGGTGACTCGGGGTCGACGGAGCCACCTAAGACTAACCATTAGGGTTTACGGTGACTCGGGGTCGACAGAGCCACCTAAACCTAACCATTAGGGTTTACGGTGACTCAGGGTCGACGGAGCCACCTAAACCTAAACATTAGGGTTTACGGTGACTCGGGGTCGATGGAGCCACCTAAACCTAACCATTAGGGTTTATGGTGACTCGGGGTCGACGGAGCCACCTAAACCTAACCATTAGGGTTTATGGTGACTCGGGGTCGACGGAGCCACCTAAGCCTAACCATTAGGGTTTACGGTGACTCGGGGTCGACAGAGCCACCTAAACATAGGCTTCCAATGCATGATATAACATAACCATCTAATAATCCAGTGCTAACATAACCATCAAATAGTCTTCCAATGCTAACATAATCATCAAAACCTAGTGCATGAGAAATCATAATCTGAAGTCTAGCAAACATAACATAGAATATCTGATCCAGCAAACATAACACACATAACACACAATACTTACTACAGTTCAACATATTATAAAGTACACAACCATTGTTCACAATACATAGTGGAGTTTAGATGCATAGTTCATCCTTTTCTCACAAAAGGATGAAAAGCATATCTACTACATACATACACAACCATAGTTCATCTTAGAGAAGTTCACATTTAGTAGAGCCATACACTACACAACCATCATGCCCAAAAGGTCAGCATTGCCCACTACTCTCGTATTCATTTTCTTCACTTCTCTAAGATGGCCTGGATCCCCTTGATCTTCTCCTTCAGCTTCTCCTCTGCCTTAATCAACCCAGCAATCTGAAGCTCTAGCTTCCCCTTCTCTTCACCATGCTTTTCCTTTCCCTTAAGCAAATCAGCAACCTGAAACTTCAACTCTAGCTTATCTTGGGTGAGCTTCTCCTCAGACTTTGTGAGCTCTGCATTCTTCAACTCCAAGTTCATCTTAGCTTCAGTAAGCAATTGCTTATCAGTAATATGCTTCAACTTCAGGTTCTGGATGACTGTAGCTTGAGCTCTTGTCAGGTTCAGTAGCACATCATAATTCTGCTTAAACTTCTCAAACTCTGCATCTTTCTTTGCCATCTTTGCATTCATATCAGCCACCAGTTCACTTCTGCATTCATGCTGATATGTAATGGCAGACTGCAGATGTCTGAAATCCACCACCCTATCCTCCTGGAAGCTCATAAGCTGATGCACATCTTGGACTAGCTTGTCATAGTTGGCCTCCAGGTTGTTCTTCTCTTCTGTCAGATGGTGGATAGTGAAAGAACTTTCAAGATTGTCATTCACCCTAGCACTTTTTGCATCTTCAACCATTGCCCATAGCTTCAACAATGCATTCTGCATTGTTGGGGGCCACTGGTGATCAACCCATTCAACAAAGCCACAATTGCTACCTTGCTGCAAAAACAACAACAACAACAAAACAGTTCATACATCAAGTAATTACACAAAATCACTGCAGTTGCCAAAAAGAATGTCTAAATTTAGCATCAGACCACTACATTTAACAAGAGGAGCAGCCACTTGAGTAGCTGACTGACTAGTTTAGTTACTGTACTATTCATATCAAGGAGTGTTCAAATATTTGTAAGCTACTCTACTACCACTATTAACATAAATTACTATGTTAGCACCAGACCACTACATTTAACAAGAGGAGCAGCCACTTGAGTAAGAAAAAATGTACTCATGCTTGACCTAAATTTCTATTAACATAAATTACTATGCCATTGTACTCCAGCAAAATATACTCATGCTTGACCTAAATAAGCTACTCTAACCACTATGAACCAAAATGTTGATAGCAAGCAGAGTACTCCAGCAAACAGAGTTCAATATGGCACTGACCAAGTAAGAAAAAAAATCAGTATGCCTACAATCTTACAATCCATACCGGCTGTGCACATGCTAAAAACCTCCTGCCTGTGTCTGTTCCTTCAAAGGCAACAAGCCTCTCAGATGCCATGCCGTGCTTCTCACATGGAGACATCACATCCAGCTCAAGCCCCTTGTAATCTGGATCTTCAATGCTGAAAGGGACCTGCAGAAGCTCGCAGAAAGACAATGGCCAAATCAAAACCTAGCGATATCAACCAAATCAAGAAATCCCAAATCTGAAACCCTAACCCTAACCCTGTACTGACCTCGCTGAGACTGTCTGTGGAGAAAGACTGCATGTACGGGAGGCTAGAATGGTCGTCGCTGCTTTCGTCCTCCAAAACCATGGCGTCGGCGGGGCGGTGCGGCGGCCGGCAGTCGGGACGCGGGCGACGACGACGGAGGAAACGAGCGAGGAGGAAGAGGGGAGGGGAATGGTGCGGCCGGGCTGGAGCTGGTGCGACCGGACCAGGTTGGAGAGCAGCAGCGCACCGGCTCGTCCTAGTCAGCGCGCGGGCACACGCCGATTGGCCAGCGTGGCACCTGACGGGTGGGCCCGAGCTGTCGGATCGGGCGTCAATACGTATAAATACGCGTTTTAGCCTAATTTGCAAAAACTTAGACCAATGTTGGTACTGACACGCAAAAATTAGCAATCATGGTACCAATCTGCATGTGATGCCCGAATTGTGGTACTTCTGTGCAATTAACTCTCCTAAATGGCGCCTTATGCGCCAGATGTAGAAGGAGTGCTCACGCGCCGCTCACTCGTGAGCCTGCCCAATAAACAGGGCAAGCAACTCGCTCGGTTCCCTACTTCGCTTGGTTCACTCGTTCCTTGGTTCGCTTAGGGCCCGTTCGGAACTCCTCTGGCTTCCAGACTCTAGAGAATCGCGTGAGAAGCCAGCCGAACAGCTCAGCTCCTGGAATCCAGCTTCTGGAGAACGATCAGACCTGCATGCAAATTTGTGGAGCTGCTATCGCCCAGCTTCGTGAAAAGGAGAAGCGGGAGTTGCTCCAAATTACGTGTGAATGCCCTTCTGAAGTGCCATCGAACCGTTTTTCTCTCGCTACAGCTGGGCACGAACCGTTTTCTCTCGCTACAGCGGACCAAGTAGCTACCGAACGCTCGCTAGCTCCCCCGAGAAGCCAGCTAGCACTAGCTCCGCGAGAAGCTGGCTCGTTCGGGAAGCTGGAGAGCTTCCGAACGGGCCCTTAGTTCTCAGTTGACCAGTCAACGTTGACCAATGGCATGGTTGACTGATGACTTTGTAGAAACAAAAAAACAAAAAAGGAAAATTTTCATGAGTTTTAAGAATACATAAAAATAGAAAAGTTCATGAATTTGAAAAAAGTTAATAAAAATTTAAAAACATTCATGAATACGAAATTTTTCATAAATCTGGAAAAAAGTTTAAGCATTTGTAAAAGTTCACCATTTTCTTAAAAAAAGTTTCACAAAATTTGATGAATTTTTGCTATTTTTTAAATCACGCATTTGAAAAAAAAGAAATACACACAAAACTGGAAATAAAAAACCCGCACAAAACATAACAAAAACCGGTCCAGAAACCAATAAAATGACCTGAAGCTTCCCAAAACCGAAAACCGGGACGAGCTTCGCCTACAACTGCCTTAGACCAGCCCATTGAGATCGGCTTCAGGCGTCACGTATAGTGCGATAAAAAAGAGTTCAATGAGGCGAGCCCAAGGTTGAACAGGGGTTTGTGCCAGGTTGCGAGAACACTTGTAACTGGTGGTTAAGGCGCTGAATATGATTTGGCACAACCGTGATATGACAAAACGGCGTGATGACGCACACGCACACGCTAACAAAACAAAACTTCTTCTTGCATGAACCTTCTAGGCTAGAAGGTTCATGCAAGAAGAAGTTCTAGCCCTGATTGTGTGGTGGACAATCTCACATATAGATGATGATTAGTAAAACCGTGAAAGTTTATGCAAGCTACAAAGAGTGAAGCCTAATACACGATTCTAAGAGTGAAGCGCGGTGTGGTATCAGTAATAAGATTTTTCTTTAACATAGCCAGTAGGACTTTCTAGACCAATGAATATACGTGAGCCTTCCCACGCATGATTTAATTGTTCATACCATTGGATTGTATTCTATTGTAAAAGAATCTAAGGTGTCCCTTTATACTCTTGTGATGGAAAAATCAAGGCACCTTGCAACAACACGGAGGCGTCAAAGTATATGAGCGCCGTACCAAAACTTTAGTTTTTACAACTCCAAAAACAAGTGCAACAGGAGGGAATGAGCACGCCATTCTTGTCCGGATTAATTTCGCTTCAATATATAATTCCTGTCGTCAGCGAAGTATGCGGAGTTTGCAGCATTGCTTGTAGCGAAGCAGGTACAAGAGGACAGTTTAGTTTCTTGTTCCTTGTCCTCGGGAGCGAATACTACCAAACCCACTGTGAGATCCGCCGTTGCGCCACTATAAGAAACCCACTGCTGCAATGATCGATCTCCATGTTCAATTAACTATTTACACCATCACACGAACAAGGAAGGAGGTTAGTGAGGTGCAACTCTCTGCTCACATCTGCATGGCTAACACAAGCTTGTCGTCGGGTGCTATCTACTCCTCGCGCGTGCTCAGATACTACCACTCGCGCATGCTCGTCAGATGCTCCTCGTCGGAGAGGGGAGGGCAGCAGCGGAGCAACGCGGCCGTGAGGGTCAACGGGGCTGCGCACCGCGCCACGCTGCAGGTCGGGGCGGCGCTGGAGACGTCCATCAACGAAACGCTGGCGGAGCTCAGCGCCCCGCTGCTGGCGCCGGCACCGGCGACGGACGGACGGGAGCGCAGCCGGCAGAACATCCCGACGGAGAAGCAGGCCGAGGATCCCTTCCGGCAGGCGCAGATCGTGGAGGGCGGCGTGCGGTACCAGCAGACGGTGGTGGTGCGCTCCTACGAGGTCGGCCCTGACAGAACGGCCACACTCGAGACCATACTCAATCTTCTCCAGGTACGGACGTGCTCTATCTATCTTGTTTAGCTAGGCTCATTTCTGACTCACGTCGTCGAGGGCACATAACTTATGCATGCATGCACGTACACAAGCAGGAGACAGCATTGAACCACGTGTGGATGTCGGGTCTGCTTGGCGACGGCTTTGGCGCGACGCACGGCATGATCAAGAGCAACCTCATCTGGGTCGTGTCCAGGATGCACGTCCAAGTCGATCACTACCCATTATGGGGTGATGTGCTGGAGATTGACACGTGGGTTGGCTCGTCGGGGAAGAACGGGATGCGGCGGGACTGGCTCATCCGCGGCCGCGGCTCCGGCAACATCTACGTCCGGGCAACCAGTACATGGGTGATGATGAACAAGAACACCAGGAGGCTGTCCAAGATGCCCGAGGAGGTCAGGGGTGAGATCTCGCCGTGGTTCATCGACCGCCACGCCATCCGCGAGGAGGCCACCGAGAAGATCATCAAGCTCGACAGCAACGCCAAGCACGTCGACTCTGACTTGAAGGTAATAAGCTTCATTCGTTTGATTTGATGCACACCTTTCCTGACGTTCCTAGGCTTAATTAACTTGTTTATTCGGTTAACTTGTCTGACGTTCCTAGGCACTTTTTTAAGATCGTTCTGTCTGCAGTTGTCCTGCTTTGTTGCCTTGTTTCTCACATCTATCTACGACTGGATATTTTTTGCAGCCGAAACGAAGCGATCTGGACATGAACCAGCACGTCAATAATGTCAAATATGTACGCTGGATGCTTGAGGTAATAATAATATACGTACCGCGCAACTTTTCTCCAGCAGGGAGCATATATAACCCTTGTATTCATCGTTGTACAACTTTCAGTCCTAACTATTACCCACTTCGTCCGAATAAGTTTGTCCCTCAAATGGATGTATCTAACACGAAGTTAGTGATAGATACATCCAAAATTGAGACAAGCTTTTTCGGACAGAGGGAGTACTGAATTATTTAACATTTATTAGTCAAATTTATATGCAAGTTTGACCCTAAATTTATAGTCAAATTTAATATTTTATTATTTAATAAACTCAGATAGACGGAGTAGTTGGGTTGGGAGAGCTCCTGGCGGAAGAATAAAAAAACACAACTAAACACAACTCTCTGAACTTTGTATTAAATCAGCGATAATTAATATGGATCAGAGAGAATGGTAATTTATTTGTTGATCGTGTGCAGACTATCCCCGATCAGTTCCTGCAGCATCACCAGCTTAGCAGCATCATACTGGAGTACAGGAAGGAGTGTGGGAGCTCGGATGTGGTGCAGTCTATTTGCCAGCCAGACGAGGACTCGGTCTCTCCAAGCGAGAACGTTAGCATGGTGAGGGGACCCTCACTCTTGCCAGAAGTCATCAATGGCCACCACAGCTTGGCTGGTGCACTACAGCAATGGCCAACAAAGTACACGCACCTTCTGCAACTGAAAGCAGGTGATGTGCATGAGGAGATTGTTAGGGGTAGAACCACATGGAAGAAGAAGTTATAACAATCTCCAAGACAATGATATTGATTATTTTCCATTTGGAGACAAATGATTGTCGGCGACAGCGATGGGGATGGTTTGTTTCCAACCGTCGGATGTTCGTAGTAGTGCTGGTACCATGTTGAACCGAACAATAAGGTTAGTAGTGTCGTGTTAGACGATACAATGAGGTTCAGTTTGTACAATGCATCATTATTTATGTGTGTTTGCTAAATCTCAGCAGTGTGTGTGTGTGATGAAAGTTCTGTGCATGTTGTAAATCTCTATGATCACTGCAATCCTAGCTGTGGAAGTCACGTGGGGATCCGAACCACGTCTGCCTTAAGCTTCAACACTAATTTCTTTTAGCAATTTTCAGCGTTCGCACGGTTTTTCTCTTATACTCTAATGCTAGACCCTAATGCTAGACCTCCACGCCTATGAAAGTCCATCGTGGATGCCCACTCATATGGAGGAAAAGTTCAGTATTCTGCTCAGTCGCTTTCCCTCCTGTCAGCCATGCAGTCAACATGACTCCTTTGATTAAAGGAATTTCATAGGATTTTTCAAGTTTAGAATCGTTAGTATTTTTTCCCTATGTTTGTCATTTGATTCACAGGATTGAATCCTGTAGGATTTTTTCCTATGGAATCAAGTGTACTGCATTTTTATTAGAAAACTAGCATCCATTGTAACTTCTTTTTACAATTCCTTTGATTTTCCTATGATTCAAATGGACATGCCACTTAAGTCTTGTATTTTTCCTATTCACGCGTTTAGAAAAGAGAGAAGTGCATTTTTCAACCCCGAACTCTTGTCCTAATCTAATTTACAACCCCGAACTTCAATACCATCTAAATTACAACCCTCAACTCTCAAAACAGGTCAGAATTCAACCCTCCCCTCCTTGTTCACCGGTTTTGACCAGGGGTGACCAGTTTTGACCAGTCAACAGGTCCAATCAGCATGCCACGTCGGAAAAAAATTCAAAATTTCAAGAAAAATATAAATAAAAATCTGTAAGATCGAGAAAAAATAAGGAAAAAAACCAAATTTCCGAAAAAAAGTTTGCAAAAAAAATTCGGAAACTTTTTCCGTGATTTTCAGAGGAAAAAAATCAAAAAATTGAACTTTTTTGGAAATTACTTTTTCTAGATCTTTTTCTATTTTACAGTTTTTATATAATTTTCTTGGGAATTTGAATTTTTTTCCTTGGATTTTTTTATTTTAACTATTTTTTGATTTTTCATGGAAATATCGATATTTTTGTTTTTCAGAAATTTGATTTTATTTATTTTCCCTGATTTTTTCCCGGAAATTTGATTTTTTTATTTCTTTTCCTGGATTTTTTTTATTTTACAGCTTTTTAAAAATAATGCTGATGTGCCATGCTGACGGGACCCGTTGACCGGTCAAAACCGGTCAACAAAGAGGGGAGGGTTGAATCCTAGCCGGTTTTGAGAGTTAGGGGTTGTAATTTAGACGGTATTGGAGTTCGGGGTTGTAAATTAGACCAGGACAAGAGTTCGGAGTTGAAATATGCACTTCTCTCTTTAGAAAATCATGCAAATAAGGGCCCAAAGGAAATTCCATGGGAAGGAGAGACAATCTTTTTTTTCCTTTGCGACTGCGGCTGAGCCTTCTTGTCCAGCTTCAACAATGGTGCACCCCTCCGTCACCATGGTCACCGCCCTCTCCTGTGGCAACATGTCCACTCCATCGTCGCCTTGGCCGTCGTTCCGATCTTGGGCAACCCTCCTCCGAACGTGTGCCCCTGCGGCAACGGCTCGACAAGCACTAGTTGTCGGTGTGTGTCGCCGAGTAGAGCTCGAAGTGGAAGTCCACCACGCGTGGGTCGCAGTAAGGCCTCACCATCGATGGTTGCATCCTACGACTCGTCCTCCAGCACCAAAGTCGACTTCACCGTCAAGATATGTGGCCAAGGGAGGGGGTTTCCTGCTCATCCTCTCCTCGAGCTGGTCAACCTCCTGGGCTCCATCGACGTGGCCGACGGTGAGGTACTTCCTCGCTAAAAATAGCTACATTTTTTCAATTTGGTGATGTTCCTAAGATGTTTGGCCCCTTGGCCCATCATTTTTGGTGCATGTATTGTCACTCTGTGGAACGCTGTAATGCCAGTGTTGAACAGCAAAGCTTGGTCAAATATCTTTTAAAGAGGAGTCATGCTAAACAATGATAACCTCGCTCGATGCAAAAAAAGTGTAGCTTTTGTACTCAAGACAAGACAATTAAGCACCTCTTCTATTAATGCAAGTTTGCGTACTCTACGTGGCGAGTCATCCAAATAGCGTCAAATTTGTATCCACACAAAAGAGTTGTCAATATTTATGGTCATTGGCTTGATGAAATAGCAAATAAGTTTAGTACCCTAATGTGGGTGGTAGTGTCTGCTTTAGCTATGTAGAAATTATTGTGTTTTTAATGGAAAAATATCTCCTCTTTTTAGATTATTCATCATTGTATGCACTGTCTTTGTATGTGTCTACGATACATCGAATGAAGTACCAACTGTTGTTCAAGATAGAGTGTCTGTAGTTGGAGTGGATGGCCAGAGAGGATCTTACCCAATATGGATGGTAGAATAATCTCTGGATCAGTCGACCTCCTCTGTCGACATATGCATCATTTCAGTTTCATATGGCTTTACTTTGTTAAACGCTTAATACTACATTTTGAATTAATAAAACCGTTATTTATCAAAGGAAAATTATAATACTCTAGGATTGAAGTGTAAAAGATAGTTAGTGTGGATTAAGTTTATTTCTGGGATTACTACTCAGTCGTTGCCCGCTCGATTAAACCACGTGGTGAGGTAACCATTGATCGCCCCACGGTCTGGCACATCAAGGCCCCGCATGTGATGTTTGAATTAGTCGTGCTTGTCTTAAACCAAACATAAAAGCGAACAATTCAACGCTCTCAACTTGCGAACTCGGATTTTTACCGAATTTAAAAGAAAAAATATGAAAGGTGAACAAAGAAAAAAATTGTCACGCCATTTCCTAATTGTTCCATATCTTAGCACTCAGCCTGTCTTGTACTCAGCAACGACAATCTTGGTTGCAGGCAGGTCACCTTCCTGAATGTACACGACGTTGAGCTTCTCGCCAGCGTCAAATTCATGAATATTTTCCTAATTTTGGAACATCTTTTTATTGGTGAACAATTTGTTGAATTAATGAACATTTTTTAAAAATTTATGAATATTTGTTTGTGGACATTTTTTTGAATTGATGACATTTTTAAAATATGCAAACATTTTTACATTTCGTAGAATATTTTTGGAATTCGTTAACATTTTTCAAATTGGCAAACATTTTAAATTCATTAATGGTTTTTAAAAATCATGAACACTTTTTAAAACTCATGAACATATTTTCAAATCTATGTTTTTTTAATCCACAAACATTTTTTTAATTTACGAAATTTTTCAATTTATGATTTTTTGTAACAAAATAAAACATGCTGAACACACTACCGGAACAGGGCTCGATGTCGACGGCCAAAAGTATGCTGACGGCCACCGTCGGCCTATTCTAGACTATGCCGACAGCTGGCCCCAGGCCGTTGGCGTACAACGGCCGTCGGGCTATCCCAGTATACGCCGACGGCCCCCGTCGGCAACGAACGGCCGTCGGCATAGACCAATCTATGCCTACACCTGCCGTCGGCATATATCAGCTGTCGGCAAAGCTGCGGGCCCGGCGACCACGCCCGTGACAGGCGGCTAACGACGTCAGATCTATGCCGCCGGCAGGGACGGGCGGCCGTCAGCATAGATACGAACGCCACGTCATCGATCCAAAGCGCACCGACCAAGGCCTATGCCGACGGCTGCCGTCGGCATAGATGACACGTCATCGATCCGCACCTCGTCGGCCATTTGCCCCGGCCGCAACTATGCCGTCGACATATATATATATATATATTTGCTTTTTTTCATAGCTATATTTTATGTTTTCTTACATATTATTATTTGACTAACTTACATATAGCATGTGTTAATATAAGCATACATACATTATTTTTGGTTCTATGCGGAGGGGTGTGACCCCCACTCACGGACGGCGCTGCCGCCGGCCGGCACCTGGAGTGGGGAACAGCCGCATCCGGTCTATAGGAAGGGGACTTTGCTCCCAAGTGATTATATATATCGGATGACCTACCACAACCGGGTGGTGTTGTGGCATGTCCGAAGAGAAGGCACGGATCACCGGGACGTGGCCCCCCTCATGGACAGCGCCGCCACCGGCACCTGGAGGGGGGAAACGGACGTGTCGGGTCTACACGGAGTGGATGTAGCTGTGGGTTTGGCCCGGATGTTGCTCCCAGGTGTCCCTCTGTGCTGACCTGACACAACCGGGTGGAGAGGTCCACTGTTCAAAGCCCGTACATGGAAAGTCAAAGGGCTAGATCTCGTGGTCAACCGCTCCAGGGTTAGGCGGGACAGGGGCCTTGGGGGGGGGGGGGTAGCAATGCCACCGGAGCGTCGCACCGGCCCCTCATACGTGCGGGGTGGTGTCGTGGCATGTCCGAAGAGGCGGCACGCGTCTCCGGGACGTGGCCCCCCTCACGGACGGCGCCGCCGCCGGCACCTGGAGGGGGGAAACAGACGCGTCGGGTCTACACGGAGGGGATGTAGCTGTGGGTTTGGCCCGTATGTTGCTCCCAGGTGTGCCTTTGTGCTGACCTGACACAACCGCGTGGAGAGGCCCACTGTTCAAAGCCCATCCGTGGGAAGTCAAAGGGCTAGATATCGTGGTCAACCGCTCCAGGGTTAGGCGGGACGGGGGCCCTGGGGGGTAGCAATGACACCGGAGCGTCGCACCGGCCCCTCATACATGCGGGGTGGTGCGTTGGTAGGTCCGAAGAGGCGGCACGCGTCTCCGGGGTTTGGCCATCCTCACGAACGGCGCCACCGCCGGCACCTAGAGGGGGGAAATGGACGTGTCGGGTCTACACGGAGGGGATCTTGCTGTGGGTCTGGGCCGGATGTTGCTCCAAAGTGTTCCTATGGGCTGACCTAACACAACCGGGTGGAGAGGTCCACTGGTCAAAGCCTGTCTGTGCAAAGTCAAAGCCCGACCGCCGCCGACACCTGGAGGGGGGAAACGGACGCGTCGGGTCTACACGGAGGGGATGTAGCTGTCGGTTTGGCCCGGATATTGCTTCCAGGTGTCCCTCTGAGCTGACCTGACACAACCGGGTGGAGAGGTCCACTGTTCAAAGCCCGTACGTGGAAAGTCAAACAGCTAGATCTCGTGGTCAACCGCTCCAGGGTTAGGCGGGACGGGGGTCCTAGGGGTAGCAATGCCACCAGAGCGTCGCACCGGCCCCTCATACATGCGGCATGGTGTTGTGGCATGTCCGAAGAGGCGGCACGCGTCTCCTGGACATGGCCCCCTCACGGACGGCGCCGCCGCCGGCACCTAGAGGGGGGTAACGGATGCGTCGGGTATACACGGAGGGGATGTAGCTATGGGTTTGGCCCGGATGTTGCTCCCAGGTGTCCCTTTATGCTTACCTGACACAACCGTGTGGAGAGGTCCACTGTTCAAAGCCCGTCCGTGGGAAGTCAAAGGGCTAGATATCATGGTCAACCGCTCCAGGGTTAGGCGGGACGGGGGCCCTGGGGGTAGCAATGCCACGGGAGCATCACACCGACCCCTCATACATGCGGGGTGGTGCGGTGACAGGTCCGAAGAGGCGGCACACGTCTTTGGGGTTTGGCCTTCCTCACAAACGGCGCCACCGCCGGCACCTGGAGGGGGGAAACGGACGCGTCGGGTCTACACGGAGGGGATCTTGCTGTGGGTCTAGCCCGGATGTTGCTCCAAAGTGTTCCTATGGGCTGACCTAACACAACCGGGTGGAGAGGTCCACTGGTCAAAGCTCGTCCGTGCAAAGTCAAAGCCCGACCGCCGCCGGCACCTGGAGGGGGGAAACGGACACGTCGGGTCTACACGGAGGGGATGTAGCTGTCGGTTTGTCCCGGATGTTGCTTCCAGGTGTCCCTCTGAGCTGACCTGACACAACCGGGTGGAGAGGTCCACTGTTCAAAGCCCGTACGTGGAAAGTCAAACAGCTAGATCTCGTGGTCAACCGCTCCAGGGTTAGGCGGGACGGGGGCCCTAGGGGTAGCAATGCCACCGGAGCGTCGCACCGGCCCCTCATACATGCGGCATGGTGTTGTGGCATGTCCGAAGAGGCGGCACGCGTCTCCTGGACATGGCCCCCTCACGGACGGCGCCGCCGCCGGCACCTAGAGGGGGGTAACGGATGCGTCGGGTCTACACGGAGGGGATGTAGCTGTCGGTTTGTCCCGGATGTTGCTTCCAGGTGTCCCTCTGAGCTGACCTGACACAACCGGGTGGAGAGGTCCACTGTTCAAAGCCCGTACGTGGAAAGTCAAAGGGCTAGATCTCGTGGTCAACCGCTCCAAGGTTAGGCGGGACGGGGGCCCTGGGGGTAGCAATGCCACCGGAGCGTCGCACCGGCCCCTCATACATGCGGGGTGGTGTTGTGGCATGTCCGAAGAGGCGACACGCGTCTCCGGGACGTGGCACCCCTCACGGACGGCGCCGCCGCCGGCACCTGGAGGGGGGAAATGGACGCGTCGGGTCTACACGGAGGGGATGTAGTTGTGGGTTTGGCCCGGATGTTGCTCCCAGGTGTCCCTTTGTGCTGACCTGACACAACCGCATTGAGAGGTCCACTGTTCAAAGCCCGTCCGTGGGAAGTCAAAGGGCTAGATATCGCGGTCAACCGCTCCAGGGTTAGGCGGGATGGGGGCCCTGGGGGGGGGGGGGTAGCAATGCCACCGGAGCATCGCACCGGCCCCTCATACATGCGGGGTGGTGCGGTGGCATGTCCGAAGAGGCGGCACGCGTCTCCGGGGTTTGGCCTCCCTCACGAACGGCGCCACCGCCGGCACCTGGAGGGGGGAAACGGACGCGTCGGGTCTACACGGAGGGGATCTGGCCGTGGGTCTGGCCCGGATGTTGCTCCAAAGTGTTCCTATGGGCTGACCTAACACAACCGGGTGGAGAGGTCCACTGGTCAATGCCCGTCCATGCGAAGTCAAAGCCCGCCCGCCGCCGGCACGTGGAGGGGGGAAACGGAGCCGTCGGGTCTACACGGAGGGGATGTAGCTGTGGTTTGGCCCGGATGTTACTTTCAGGTGTCCCTCTGAGCTGACCTGACACAACCGGGTGGAGAGGTCCACTGTTCAAAGCCCATTCGTGGAAAGTCAAAGGGCTAGATCTCGTGGTCAACCGCTCCAGGGTTAGGCCGGACGGGGGCCCTGGGGGTAGCAATGCCACCGGAGCGTCACACCGGCCCCTCATACATGCGGGGTGGTGTTGTGGCATGTTCGAAGAGGCGGCACGCTTCTTCGGGGCATGGCCCCCCTAACGGACGGCGCCGCCGCTGGCACCTGGAGGGGGAAAACGGACGCATCGGGTCTACACAGAGGGGATGTAGCTGTCGGTTTGGCCCGGATGTTGCTTCCAGGTGTCCCTCTGAGCTGACCTGACACGACCGGGTGGAGAGATCCACTGTTCAAAGCCCGTCTGTGGAAAGTCAAAGGGCTAGATCTCGTGGTCAACCACTCCAGGGTTAGGCGGGACGGGGGCCCTGGGGAGTAGCAATGGCACCGGAGCATCGCACCGGTCCCTCATACGTGCGGGGTGGTGTTGTGGCATGTTCGAAGAGGCGGCACGCGTCTCCGGGACGTGGCCCCCCTCACGGACGGCGCCGCCACCGGCACCTGGAGGGGGGAAACGGACATGTCGGGTCTACACGGAGGGGATGTAGCTGTGGGTTTGGCCCGGATTTTGCTCCCAGGTATCCCTTTGTGCTGACCTGACACAACCGCGTGGAGAGGTCCACTGTTCAAAGCCCGTCCGTGGGAAGTCAAAGGTCTAGATATCATGGTCAACCGCTCCAAGGTTAGGCGGGACGGGGGCCCTGGGGGTAGCAATGCCACCGGAGCGTCGCACCGGCCCCTCATACATGCGGGGTGGTGTGGTGGCATGTCCGAATAGGCGGCACGCGTCTCCGGGGTTTGGCCCCGCTCACGGACGGCGCCACCGCCGGCACCTGGAGGGGGAAACGCACACGTCGTGTCTACACGGAGGGGATCTTGCTGTGGGTCTGGCCCGGATGTTGCTCCAAAGTGTTCCTATGGGCTGACCTAACACAACTGGATGGAGAGGTCCACTGGTCAATGCCCGTCCGTGCAAAGTCAAAGCCCGCCCGCCGCCGGCACGTGGAGGGGGGATACAGACCCGTCGGGTCTACACGGAGGGGATGTAGCTGTGGTTTGGCCCGGATGTTGCTTCCAGGTGTCCCTCTGAGCTAACCTGACACAACCGGGTGGAGAGGTCCACTGTTCAAAGCCCGTCCGTGGAAAGTTAAAGGGCTAGATCTCGTGGTCAACCGCTCCAGGGTTAGGCCGGACGGGGGCCCTGGGGGTTAGCAATGCCGCCGGAGCGTTGCACCGGCTCCTCATACATGAGGGGTGGTGTTGTGGCATGTTCGAAGAGGCGGCACGCGTCTCCGGGGTGTGGCCCCCCTAACGGACGGCGCCGCCGCCGGCACCTGGAGGGGGGAAATGGACGCATCGGGTCTACACAGAGGGGATGTAGCTGTTGGTTTTGGCCCGGATGTTGCTTCCAGGTGTCCCTCTGAGCTGACCTGACACAACCGGGTGGAGAGATCCACTGTTCAAAGCCCGTGCGTGGAAAGTCAAAGGGCTATATCTCGTGGTCAACCGCTCCAGGGTTAGGCGGGACGGGGGCCCTGGGGGTAGCAATGCCATCGGAGCGTCGCACCGGCCCCTCATACATGCGGGGTGGTGTTGTGGCATGTCCGAAGAGGCGGCACGCGTCTCCGGGACGTGGCCCCCCTCACGGACGGCGCCGCCGCCGGCACCTGGAGGGGGAAAACGGACATGTCGGGTCTACACGGAGGGGATGTAGCTGTGGGTTTGGCCCGAATGTTGCTCCCAGGTGTTCCTTTGTGCTGACCTGACACAACCGCGTGGAGAGGTCCACTGTTCAAAGCCCGCCCGTGGGAAGTCAAAGGGTTAGATATCATGGTCAACCGCTTCAGGGTTAGGCGGGACGGGGGCCCTGGGGGTAGCAATGCCACCGGAGCGTCGCACCGGCCCCTCATACATGCGGGGTGGTGTGGTGGCATGTCCGAAGAGGCGGCGCGCGTCTCCGGGGTGACGGCGCCACCGCCGGCACCTGGAGGGGGGAAACAGACACGTCGGGTCTACACGAAGGGGATCTTGCTGTGGGTCTGGCCCGGATGTTGCTCCAAAGGTGGAGAAGTCCACTGGTCAAAGCCCGTCCGTGCAAAGTCAAAGCCCGCCCGCCGCCGGCACGTGGAGGGGGGAAACGGACGCGTCGGGTCTACATGGAGGGGATGTAGCTGTGGTTTGGCCCGGATGTTGCTCCCAGGTGTCCCCGCATGAAGCATCTCCCTCCGACGGACTTGGATCCGCCGCCGCCCCCACCCCCACCCCCCCGTCGACGACCCCCCTCCCCCTTCAGTCACCTGACCTACTAAGCTCCAGATCGAGCACGCGAGGCGGCGGCCATGCACTCCCAGACTCGCGACCAGGCCACGGCCTCGGCGGATGAAGCTGCTCGAGTTCGGCGCCTCCCCTCCCCACTCCATGGCCTCGGCGGATGAAGCTGTTAAAACATAAAAAACATGAAAAAGGAAAAATATAACTATAAAAAACATCAAAAAATTTATATGAAATAGAAAAACATAAAGAAAAAAAATTATAAACTATTAAAAATATTAAAAAAAATAAAAATATAACTATGCCTACGGCTAAGCCGTCGGCATAGTTGCCCTTATCCATCCGCGGTCGCCCCTCCACCACTCATTCCTCCTCGACCCTAGAGCCTGTGCCGCGCCGCCGCCAGAGACCGACCCGCACCGCCACCGCTCCCCGTCGCCCGCTTCGCTCCCCGCCGCCCGCCCGCCGCCGCTCCACCCGCGCCACTCCCCTTCCCTCGCCCCTCCCCCTCCCCGCCTACATTCCCCGGCCCTTCTCGCGCCACCGCCACCACGCCGTCGCCACCTCGTCTCCGCGCCGCCGCGACCACCCCCCTCTCCGCCCCCTCACCCCACCACCACCCCCGTCCCCCCCGCCACCTCTTGCCGGCGCCGTCCACACCCATCCCCGACCCCGCGCCCTCCCTGTCTCCTGCCCCGACCCCGTGCTAGGGGGCGCCGGAGCTAGGAGGCGCCCCTCCACCGATGCCCTGCTGCGCCCCAGCCGGCCCCGTCCACCCTTCCCTGGCGGCTGCCCCCCGGCCTCCCTGCTGCCTGCTGCACCGGCGGCCAAGGTGAGCTTTTTTTCAATTTTTTTGCATTTTGTTACTGTTTTTTTGCATAGATGGATATATATGTGATGAATGGATATATGCATGTACAGATTGATGGTGAAGTTTGTGATAGATGGATGCATTGATGGATATTGGTCAAGTTTGTGAATTTGGACACTTAGTTTAAAATATGGATAGATGATATTGGTCAAGTTTTTGAATATGTGCAGGTATAGATTGACGGATATTGGTCAAGTTTTGCATTTTGTAAACACTTAGTTTAAAATATGTATGAATTGATGGATATTAGTAAGTTTTGTGTTTGGTCAAGTTAGTGTTAGATGGAAGTAATTCGAGGCACTTGGTTTTTAAAATACTTAATGAAGCTTTTTTTTTTACAATTTGACATGTTGTTTCATGTTCATTCATAATGTTGTGTCAATGCTTAATGTGAGGTGATGACCTAATTTTTTTCACTCGGTGTAATTAACAGGATTTGTGGCGTTCCATCTTCGTGGAGTGATCGTCGACGTTGGAGGTGTTGGTCCACGATCGTCCCTCTCCTTTGATCGACTACATCGGAGGGTGAGCAACAATTCCATGACCTCGTCCACTTTTTTTTCCATGTCACTAGATTAAATTTTCACATCAAGTCGCGTAACCTAGGTCTCCCGTCCGAAAGGGTTGCATCGATAAATATGCATTCAATTGCATATTTATCACCGCAGCTCTTTCGGATTGTCCAGCGCTTTCCACGGACAGCCTGAGGATGTGTAGATTGGGTACGTTGTTCATGCTCTACCCCGTTCCGAGACAGGATTTCGGCGGCGCCTCCCTGTTGTCTCCGGATGCACATTCTCTCGGCATTTTGCCGAGACATGTATTTGGAGAACAGCGGGGAGGTGCTGCCGAAATTTTGTCTTTGAACGGGGTAGAGCATGGACAACGTACTCAATCTACACATTCTCGGGTGGGATTAGGACCCATCTTTACCTATTAGAGATGTAGGTGGATTAAATGTCGTTTCTCGTCAACCTTGTAAAAAATAAAATATTGATGTGAGTAATTTAAATGAATCCTTAATTTTGTTGTGTGGCTTCCAATAAAGCAGATATGGCAGATAACCAGTGGATGTATAGTGGGTTTTTCCATCGAAATCAAGTAACAATAGAGTGGGTCGAGAAAACTGATGTGTTTTTGAAAGAGATATTCCGTAGTCCAATGAGGATGGTGCCAGAATGCCTGTGTGCCAAATGTAAGAGACGTATCCGCAGAGATAAGAGTGAGATGACTAAGCACCTTCGCACGCATGGATTTATGCCCAACTTTAATATGCCGATAAACTTTGCCCAGCGGGACCGTGGTAGAGAGGATGTGATACGACAATGCGTCGCTGGTTATGAGGATGATGGGGTTAGAGACATGCTAGATGATGTCTTTGCTGCACAGCCGACCCCTCCGTCACATTCAGCCAATGAACCGGAGGAGCCGGAGGAAACCGCAAAGGCCTTCCTGGAAATCTTGGCCTCGTCAAAGAAACCTCTCTATGAGGGTGCCAAGCTGTCTGTGCTGGATGCCATCTTGCAACCGATGGCAGTCAAGGCTGAGTACGGCTGTAGCCGAGGTTGCTTCGAAGCATTTCTGGGAGTATGGGCTAACAGCCTGCCTGAGGGCCATGAATTGCCGAAAACCATGTACGCTACGAAGAAAATCATGAAGGTGCTCTCCATGGACTATGAGAAAATACATGTTTGTCCAAAGAATTGCCTTTTGTTTAGGCATGAGTATGCGGATGACAAGTATTGTAGGAAGTGCGGTTCCTCTCGGTATATTGAGGTGGTCGATAAGCATGGTCAGAAGCAGCAGCTAAAAATCCCTGTGAAAGTTCTTCAGTATCTTGATTTTATAAAAAGACTGCAGTGCCTTTTCGTCACCGAGGAGTCTGCCAAAATGATGAAGTGGCACAAGGAAGGGAAAAGGTACAATCCAAAAAAAAATTGTACATCCATCAGAAGGTGAAGCATGGAAGTCATTCGATATAGAGTACCCGGAGGAAGCAGCCGAGGCTGGGAATGTCACAATTGCTATAACAGGTGATGGGTTCAATCCATATGGTATGTCGTCTAATCCATACAGCTGCTGGCCCGTATTTGTTATTCCACTCAATCTCCCTCGCGGTGCCATAATGCAACGCAAGACCATGTTCCTGTCGCTTATAATTCCGGGGCCTGAATATCCGGGGAAGAATTTGAATGTGTTTATGCAGCCGTTGGTGGATGATTTGCACCATTCTTGGTACTTTCCGAGGTTGACATACGACCGGCATCTGCAGAAAAATTTCTTGATGAAAGTTTGGCTACAATATTGCATGCATGACTTTCCCGGCTATGCCCTATTCTACGGATGGTGTACAAGTGGAAAGATGCCTTGCCCAGTGTGCATGCATGCCTTGATTTTCATTTGGCTGAAGAAGGGTGGCAAGTATGTTGCCTTTGACCTGCATCGACAGTTCCTCCCTCCAGACCATCCTGATAGGGAAGACAAGAAGAACTTCACAAAAGGCAAAGTTGTCCATGAAGTAAACGAGATTCCAACTTTTTCTGGCACGGATGTGCTTGCTCAGCTGAAAGCTCTTAAGCCTGTCGGTGAAGGGAAAGGCAAAGGCAAAGCCACAGGCGAAGACGAGGGCGAGGGCAAAGGAAAAGGTAAAGGGAAAAAATGTTTTGAAGGATATGGTGAGACGCACAACTGGACTCACATTACCCCCTTCACGCAGCTTCCCTATTTTAAGGACCTCAAACTTCCATACAACATCGACGTGATGCACACCGAAAAGAATGTCGCAGAGTCCCTTTTTCACATGATCCTCAACATTCCTGATAAGACAAAGGATAATGTTAATGCTAGAGTCGATCAACAGAATATTTGTGATAGACCACGTCTACACATGCAGCCTCCCACAGGCAGTCGAAAATCTTGGTTCAAGCCAGATGCTGACTTCGTACTTAAAAAGGATCATAAGATGGAGGCATTCAAGTGGCTGAAACACGTCGTGAAGTCCACTGATGGTTATGTGTCGAATATAAGTAAGGGGGTCAATCTTTCAACGGGCAGAGTGACCTGGCTCAAGAGTCATGACTATCATGTATGGATTGAGCGGATTATGCCGGTGATGGTTCGGGGCTATGTTCCCGAGCATGTCTGGCGTGTGCTTGCGGAGTTAAGTCATTTCTTCCGCACGCTTTGTGCTAAAGAAGTATGTCCTGAGAAGATAAAAGAAATGCATAAGAATGCGCCAGAGTTGATATGCAAGCTAGAGAAGATCTTCCCGCCAGGCTTCTTTACTCCGATGACACATCTCATTTTGCACCTCGTGAACGAGGTATTGTTGGGGGGCCTGTGTAGAATCGTTGGCAGTACGGCCCTGAGAGACAGAACAAGCATCTGAGACAGAAATGTGGAAACAAAGCTAAGATTGAAGCTTCCATAGCTGAGGCAGTTATCCTAGAGGAGGTGGCAGACCTCAGGACAGCCTACTATCCGGACCATGTTCCCACGTTGCACAATAAGGTGTCTCGATACAATACAGAAGAACCCAAGTATAAACCCAAGTTGCCTCTATTCATCAGGCAAGGTGGCAGGGCTGGATGCTCGACACCTTATCTCATGCCACGAGATGAGTGGGAGGATGTCATGTTCTATATCTTGCACAACATCAAGGAAGTTAAGGATGAGTGGATGAGGTAATACCTTTGCACCATTCTTTTAGTCAATTCGTTATGTTCACTTTGCCTAGTTCTTATACCGCTTTTCTTATTGTAGTCGATTCGTTGAAGAAGAGTGGACGGGAATGCTGCCTCCGACTGAAGCGGAGGCACTTGCTCTTCTCCGAAAGGGTGCTGATGGAAGGAAAATTTTCATTGCGTGGTTCATGGAGAAAGTAATTTTTCACACTTCACTATTACCTATTTAAATTAAACTCATGCACCCTATAATTTCAATTAAACTCATGCACCCTATAATTTCAATTAAACTTGTAGGGAAATGATCCGACCGAATCAATGGATGAAGAATTGAGATGGGTTTCCATGGGTTTTGACCCTGCCGTCATGACATGCTAAAAGTATGATGTGAATGGGTATCGCTTCCATACAGAGGAGCACCAGAATAGTCGGCCTGATCCCAAAACCATAAATACCGGAGTCTTCACTGAAGGAGATAATAAAGTAGATTACTACAGAAGGGTAGGAAAAATATACGAGCTTACATTCAAACGTGGTCGCGAACACCTAAGTCTCACTGTGTTCAAATGCCGATGGTTCGACCCCAAAAAGGGTCTGAGACATACGCCTTCTGTTGGTTTAGTTGAAGTTAAACCATCAACCGTCTATGTTGGAGCTGATCTCTTTATCGCTGCTACCCAGGCCACACAAGTATATTATCTGCCTTACCCATGCCAGAAAGAGTACCTAAAGGGTTGGGAAGTTGTGTTCAAGGTGTCGCCACATGGTAAGCTACCGGACCCGAATGATGATGATTACTACAACATAAACCCCATGACGTACGAGGGAGTGTTCTATCAAGAGGAACATGATGACGTGGTCGGAAACAACGAGGATGATGACTTGGGTTATGTTGACCTGGACCCAAACGACGACGATGCACGGATTGATGGTGAGGCAGTTGTGAATCAAAGAGACATAATTATGCTAGAAAGTTAAATGAAGACGCTGACGATGAGGAAGAGCCTCCACCTCCGTCAGACAACGACGAAGATATGCGTGATAGTGATGATGAGACCGGTCCACAAATAGATTACAATAGTGATGATTCATATGGGTTCTAGAAAATGTAAATTCTTTTAATGATCATTACAATAGTATGCTTAATGTGCTCTTCTGTTATTAATGTTTTTCCTGTATGCTTGTTTATTTGATATCCTTACTAATTGTTTATTCTCTTCTCAATGTAGGTTTGCTAATCATGGGCAAGTCCAGCGGCGCCAGTTTCCTCAGTAAATTCAAAGGACTTACTCGGAGTGGACGAGCCTAGAAGGTTCCCTCCCGACTACGCGAGGATGACACCTCACAGGGAGGTGGAGGGGTCGGGAGAGGAGACCCTAGAGGAGGAGGCGGTGGGGGGAGAGGCAGCCAGGGCAAAAAGCTCCGGGCCCTGTCCGAAATAGGAGGGTCTTCTTCGATGCCCTCCTATACAGAGGCACCTTCTGAGTCTGAGGAGGAGGAGTATGTTCCTGATGGTGAGGAGGAGGAGGGCGAGGAGGAGGAGGCCGAGGAGGAGGAGGTCGAGGAGGAGGGTGAGGAGGAGGGTGAGGAGGGTGGTGGAGGGGAGGTTGATCCCGAGTTGTGGGGTGACTTGCCACCTGGTGCTCCGCAGGGGTGGCTGCGTGGTAATGCCAGACTACCTACACCACCTTCTATCGAGGCGCACAAGTGGCTCATTGAACCTGCGGGGACAGAGTAAGTGCCTCTCAATCATATTTTCAACACATGACAACATTTTCTTATTATACACATGGCAATCCTTTGATTCTTTTGCAGAAACTGGATCCTTCACGGAAAGGGCCGTAAACCGAACGGCCTTATCACTGTCCTGTTGAAGGAGTTTTGGCCTGGCCTATTCTGCCCGCGGCCAGACAGGGACCCGCAGCTACGGGTTTTGGCCACAAGCTGGGCCCACTACGAGGCTTGCAGCAACGCGGAGTACGGGATGGCCGCTAAGGCCGTGATCACCAAATTTTGGGTAAGTTCTCTTCTGAATCACTTGTCTTCAGTTTCGTTCATAGTTTATCATTGAATCACTCAACTCATGCCTTGTTTGCTTTTGGTTTATGCATGATTGCAGCAACTCTATAGAGTTCTTGATGAGCACAAGGCCAGAGCCGGCGTAGTCTTGCTTGCGGCTGCAAAGAAGAAAGCTCGTCAGTTGCAGTACCAGGTGCGCTGGGTTGCCGTCTCGCAGTACTACCACATCTACCTGCAACAAAAGATGACCAAAACTCAAGCGCAGAAGCAATGACTTACCTTGAACAGGGAGCAGTTCATGATGGTAACTATTACTTGCTCACATCTCATGCTTCCAAAATTTGCATAGGTTGTTCCTCGTTGGTGCTATGGAAGGCATGACGGATGGGCGAGTTTGGTGGATAGGTGGCTCGGCGACGATGCAGAGTTTGCCGCCAAGAGCATCAAGGCCCGGGCTAACCGTGGAAAAGACGGGACACACGGCCAAGGAAACAGGAACCATTGGGGCTTCAAGGCCATGAAGGTATATCTATATGCATGATGCATTTTTGTTCTTCTTTACCGTCATGTTCTTATGTATGTCTAACTTCTGTTTGACGTTGCAGGAGGACAAGTTGAAGAGGCCGCTCTCAGACATTGAGTCGTGGAAGCTGGCCCGCGAGCGGAGTCATCCCAAGGAGGGCGAGAGCCAGTACTACGGCAAGACCGAGGAGCACCTGGAGTCTTACACTCAACACTATCAGAAGTTGCATCCGGATGTTCCTGTTCCTGAGGTCGCCCAGTCTCAGACCGACGACACGGCGGTGGTGGCCATCCAGGGGAAGTCACATGGCCGGTATCCATGTTTCGATGGCTTGATCACTCCTTCGATCTTGTACACACGGCTTCGGTCTACCAACCCAAACCAGTTAGAGAGTACGGGGCATTCACAGACTCCCTTAGCCCGCCAGCATGCTGTAAGTACTTCCCCTTTATCTTTTTCTCTCTAGCATTCTCAGTTTATTTTCAGCATTGCTCACTTAGAGACAACCTAAATTATGTAGGCATATAAGGCCTTTGCCGAGCATAGGAATCTCGAGGTGCGAGAGTACTTGCAACAAGTGAAGGCAAATGATGATTACAACCGTCAGATGATGACGGTTAGTTTTGCCCTCTTAAAACCAAGCTAAATTTTTGCACTTTCATTCCTTCTGACCTTCTAGTTTGCTTGTTTAACTAACATCCAGGCTATGTTGGCATCTTGGAGTAACCGCACGGATCCACCACAAATGGGACCCCCACCACCACCTGCGGGAGAACCCCCACACGTGCCCACGTTCGATGAATGGGTGGCACTAGGCAGTGATAGTCCGGTTAGTACATTTGCCTAACTACTGACAAACTAGTTCTCATTCATTCAACACTATCATATCATATTTACCGTTAGAATCTTCTCTCAAACATGTAGGGGACCGGTGGCTCGACTCCTGCTCCGTCGACCCCAGTCACTCCGATCTTCCAGAGTGATGGTGGTCGCGGTGGCGGTTTTGGCGGAGGTGGTCTTGGTGGTGGTGGTTTTGGCGGAGGTGGTCTTGTTTGATGTTGATGATGATTCCGTGCATGTGGTCGTCGTGCCATGCCTTTCATGTTCCTACTTTTATTATGTTCCATGTCATGCACTAGTTTTATGTTCATGAACTTTCGTCGGTGATGATCTTTAGATGATGATGATGAACTTGAGTATGTTTAGATGCTGATGATGGACTTGAGTATGTTTAGATGATGAACCGTCATATTTCTGCATAATTCTATATTATTTTGCTCTGAAATGTTGTCAAATGAATTGAAAAAGAGAAAACAGAGAGAAAAAAACTATGCCTACGGCAAAGCCGTCGGCATATATAAGCCCAGGAGATACCAGGAGGCACCACGTGGCAGACATATGCCGACGGCAAAACTATGCCTACGGCAAAGCCGTCGGCATAGATTCCGTCTATGCCTACGGCAGCCGTAGGCATAGACCTGCCACCAGGAGGCGCCACGGGATGCCACGTGGCACAGATATGCCGACGGCACGATTCGTCGGCGCTTTTGACGGCGCCGTCCGTTGCCGTCAGACGAAAAAAAGTGCCTGCGGCTAAACTATGCCGACGGCTGTTGCCAGGCCGTCGGCATATGCCCCTATGCCGACGGCTATACTACGCCGACGGTCTGACATGATCTACGTCGACGGGTCTATGCCAACGGCAGCCGTAGGCATAGATCTATGCCGACGGCCCTGGGCCGTAGGCATAGACCGCGAGTCCGGTAGTGACATGCACTCGCTCGCGGGGACGAGGGTCCTGTCGCTCGCTATGTGATGGGTCACCCGCTCCACGGCTCCATGTGAGACGCCTGTAATACGTATCGCTAGAGGCGATACATATCACCACGCGGAGCTGTCTTTGTGTGTGTGTTGATCGACGCTAACAGGCCATTCCGAACTTGGGATGC